>NC_142439.1:5217121-5520151 GCF_059453495.1 Arachis ipaensis | reverse complement strand
TTTAATTATAATTCTCATTAAGTTGTATTTGACTTCAGCATTTGATATCACAACAATTTCATAATGCCAATTTATTTAAATACTTTAATATCATTATTTCGAACGTTATTACATGATTTAAAATGCGTTGATATAAGAAAAATGGTACAATAAATTAAAGCACAAACATAATGAAGACAATAAAGTCTGTTAAACTTAGCCTGAATAAAAAATAATCAAAGGGAATTAAGTTTATAAAATAAATTTGCTTGGGAACATAAAAGTTCAAAATATTAAACATGAAAAATGTTTAAATACAAAATACTAAGAACAAAAAGTATTTTAATTTTAAAGCACTAAGTTCAAAACACAAAAATTAAAAATAACTGAGTTCAATAAATTTAATAAATTTTTACAAAAAACAAATTAAATCGTTTAAATGATTTTTCCATTGTTGACCTTCTTGGAAGCAACATCTTTGAAGGGTGATGTTCTCTTTTTGTAAGGATGCGAGAGAAGTATTGATTCTCTTAAGCTCATTCTCTCTATTCACATACTGAGATAGGAGATTCAAGATCTCATTTTCGGTATCTCTAACATAAGTTTCTAAGCGAATAAGCATCATTTAAATTCAAGGTAGGGTGTCTTGGAGAGACAACTGAGCCAAGCTTGATTTCGCGGGAATGGATCCTCTCAATTGTTTAAAAAAATTGACAATGTAAAGTGTGATCTCTAACCCTTCATTGCTCCCTCTCTCATATTTATTATTGGTCTCACTTATAAAATTAATGGTGAGAGATCACACTTTACTCTCTCAATTGTAAAAAAAATGGAGAGGATCCATCCCCCAATTTCGTCTCCTCAGCCATTAGATATTTATTGACGAACTCGAAAGACTGAAATTCCCTAAAAAAGATGCAGTCAAATGAGGTTATGACCTTCTGATATTTCCACCTCAGGAGCGGGCTACACGCCTAGGAGAGGTAAGTTGCTTAAACAAGGTCCAATACTAAAGACACACCATCCCCACTTGCTAAAGTTGGGACAGTAGAAGACGAAACCAACCTCCTCTATAGCAAAGATTGATTTGATAATAAGTTCAACTTGCCCAATAAATTCAGTTACTTTTAAGTCGAAAAGTTAAGAGACTCGAATCGGGACATTATTCTGGATAAGAATATAGCTCATCAAGCAGTGTCATTATGTCATGATCTCGTTAAACCAGAAAATGATCAAAATGTCATAAATGACAATAAATTCATAACGTAGTCAAATCATGACATTAAATGATAATAAATGCTTTGATTACAACATTAAAAGTAATTAAATGCAAAAACCAATATCTCAGAAGGGGAATACAAAAGGGAAAAAAATTAGCAAGTTACCCTCCCAACCTGATTTCAACATCACTCGTTTATGATCTTTGGATCTCTCTAGTTCGTGACCTCAGTACTTGGATGAACATTTATTGAGATGGTTCATGAATGCAACCAAAGAAAAATTTGTTTGGGTGTAGTTTATTAAACTCGGGTATTTTTGATAAAGTCGTTAAGGCTATGTTTGTTTGAAAAAAAAATGGAAGGAAAGAAAATGGGAAGGAAAATTATTATTTTTCATTATTTGGTTGATGAGAGAAATTAGAGAGGAAAGAAAAAGGATGGAAAAAAATTGGTGGGACTTACTATTTTTTTTTTCTCTTCAACATTGGAAAGAAAATGGAGAGAAAACTAATTTTCTCTCTCTATTTCCAATATTACCCCTTCACTTTTTTTAATATATTTTATAATACAAGGGTAAAATAGTCTTTTTATAACATTTATTTCTTTCTTATTTTTCTTCCGTCCAAACACATCTAAGAAAAATAAAAATTCACTCAATTTCTTTTCTTTCATTTCTTTCCTTTTTATTTTCTTTTTCTCTATTTCTTTCCTTTCAACCAAACATAGCCTAAGTCAACAAATTCAAGTTGGGATAGTGTTCTGGACAAGAATGGCGTAACGATAATATGAATAAATGAAAAAACGATGTTACTAGCTAACAACAAAGTTATTAAAATTAATAAAGTCATTAACTCATAAAACTGTCAAATCATAACATCAAATGCGTACATCAAAAATAGTAAATAGCTAATAACGATTACATCAGAGAGATATAAAAAAAAAAAAAAAACTCAGTAGGTAATAAATTGTTTATTCTATCACCTAAAATACCATTGACTTAAACATTAGAGTATTTTATAGATTATCCTTTCGATCTGATTTTAACGTTGTCAAATTATGATTTTTAAATTTTTCTAGCTCGTAATCTCATTAAAAAGTATGAACAATAAGTAACCTTAATAATACAATTACTTTTAAATAAAATATTTTAAAATAAATCTACATATGTTTTTTTATTAAATCTTTCTTATTCAAAGTTGTGATATATACAACTGTGGATTTGTTATTGTAATATAAAAAAAATTTCAAATGTTTTTAAAATACTGATATTCTAATAATTTTAGTTGTTATCCTTAAAATTATTAAAATACTGGTATTTTATCAACATTTAAAATTTTTTCTGTAATATATATATATATATATATAAAGGGCCGCGAAAGACAGCTAATGATGTAGCAAATCAAATCAAATGATGTTTGGCATATGGCAATGTGTGTTGAAGCTGTAGTAAACACAATTGCAGATTTTGCTACCCAGGCAATAGCCTTTTGCAAGCTGCAAGATACTTGAAAACTCCTTATCACACAACGAATGACAACTCTCCTGAGTGCATGGATCAAGGCGTTCTTTCACTTCACATCGCTTTATTAGCTGTGCTTCTACTAATAATCTACCATCTGCAACAATAAAACAATATTATTTATTATTAATTAATTATTTCTAGAACACATGATAAAGGATGAATCATGAATGGATGATAAGCAATGTTATTTGATAATACATACCAGAGGCAAAGGAGAGAATAACAAACAAAATAATAAGAGAAATGGACATAATTTGATTTTTCATTGTTTTCTGTATAACGAGAATTATTTGTATAGAATAATTATTAGGTGTGTCTGAGAATGAGAATAAGATTAACTAATTGCTATTGGTTGGTATTGTGAAGATAGAAACTATCTAGGCACCTACTTATTTAATTTATAGAGGAGACTGACCATAGAAATGATTTAGTTTTAATGGATATTAATTATTAGTTAATTTAAATTTATGATGTCATTTACTCGAAATACATTTAATCAAATCATTAATTATATTTAATTTTGGATAATGAGATAAAATTTAAAATATTTTTTTATTTTTTTACTAAATTTGAATTTGAATTTGAATTTAGAATTGATTAACAATTTATATTTTTTTATTAGAATTATTTTTTATTTTATACATTTTGTAGTATCTAAGAACAGTGATCTTTTTATTATTATTTAATAAATTATCTATAATTTTTATTATGTAATTAATTTAATTAATAAATTTTATTATTGTTTTTCTATAAAAAAAAGGGTTAAGTATGGTTTTGGTCTCAAAGGTTTTCAGCCAAAATTAAAATCGTCGCTCGTCTAATTTTCGATTTAGAATCATCCTTAACATTTTTTTTCGTATTAAAATCGTCCTTTTTATTTTATTTGGATAAAAATACCCTTACCACTACCAACACAATTACATGCTCCACCACCACCACCACCACCACCACCAACACCATCGCCACAACCTCCACCAACAGCATCACCAACACCACCACCAGCACCACCACTTCCACCAACACCACCACCAACGCCGCCGCCGTCCCCCTCCCCTTCCCCCCACCCCCACGTCCCCTCCCCCTCCCCATCTTCCCCTTCCCCCCACCCCCACCCCCCCCCCCCCCACCTCCACCTCTACCTCTACCTCCACACAGAGAAGCAGAAACAGAAAATCAACAAATTCAAGCACAAATTTAACACAAGCAGAAACATAAAGCAACAAATCAACAAATCAACACAGCCAAATCAACAAATTCAACGGAGAAGCACAAAGCCAAATCAGAAATTCAAAGAAGCAGATGCAGAAGGCCAAGCAGGACCACCGGCAAACTCATCATCAAAACCCATAACCGCAAGAAGCTGAAGCAGCGAGGCGGCGAGGAGTAGCGGTGACGGTGGCACTGGCTTTCCTCAGCGGCTAGGCGGCAAGAAGCAGCAACGCGACTCCTTCTCCCTCTTCGCGGCTCTCTCTGTCCGATCTCTCTCTTCTGGCGTGGGTGGCTGGCGCGACGGTGAGAGTTGGGCGAAGAGATGAGGGCTGGGCGGTGAGGCGGTGAGGGCTGGGCGCAGCTGGCGGTGAGGCGCTGGGCGCAGCTGGCGGTGAGGAGTTGGGCGCGGCGGTGAGGGCTGGGCACGGCGGTGAGGCGCTGTGCACGGCGGTGAGGGGCTGGCTTCCCCTTTCCCCTTTCCCTCCCCTCCCCTCCCCTCCCCTCCCCCTTACCCTTTTCCTCCCCTCCCCCCCTCCCCGACGCGTTTCCCCTCCCCCCAACAACACGTTTTTTTTTGTTTTTTTTTATTTTATAATTTTTTTATTAAAATAGGGGTAGTTTAGAAATAATATAAAAAATTTTATTAAAAATGACGATTTTAATACGAAAAAAAACGTTAAGGACGATTTTAAATCGAAAATTAGATGAGGGACGGTTTCGATTCTGGCGTTAAACTTTAGGGACTAAAACCATACTTATCCCAAAAAAAAACTTATACTACTTATATATTTTTCCAATACTAATAAACAAGTAAGTAGTATTTGTACTATTATATTTATTATTCTAAATGATGATTTAAATTGTTTATTTCATATGTTAAATAATATAAATTCTTGTATCTTAAATTCATTAATCATTATATTATTCTACAACAAATATTATTCTAGCGTCAAAAAGGCTTATGTGGCGCATTCTGGTACTAGTATACATACTCTTCTCTTCTCAACTTATTTTAAAAACGTATATTTTTTATAATATATATAAAAATTAGCATTTAATGCATAATTAAATTAATTATTAATTATTAATATTTTCAATCATTTTGATTATATTAATTATCAGTCATTCTAATTGTCAATCATTATAATATATTTTTTAATCAAACATAATCAGTAATAAATTAAATATAAATTTATGATTCTAATTACCATAAATATGATATTAACGTAAATAATTTTGTCAAAAATTTTTAGAATACATGTGTGTATTAATTAGTGGCAAACTAATTGATATCAATAATAAATTTCTATAGTTAATTTCGTACTGCTAAAGATTTTATCGTTCATAAATCTAAGTTTGAGAGTTAAAGTATTTTGTTTAAGGAAAGTATGCAGAGCCAATGGAATATTTATACAATGTGTACAATGGAGATTTAGTAAGTATTAGAGATATAATCATTAGTGTTACCGTTTTCTATCAGCTGAAGCTTTTGGGATGAGTGGTATTATGACATGGTATTAGAGCGCTAGATCCGAAAGGTTAAGAGTTCAATCCTTGGTGAACCCCAAAATCAGTTTAATCTTTTGGGAAGATGCGGATGGTTATTCTAGATAGTATAGAGGATGTTCATTTTATAACTCAATAACCCATTGTATACATTGTATAAATAATCCATTGTCTTCCTAGCGGGATCCGTTTGTTTATTTTAATTTGTTATTTTTCTTTGACAACCTCCTAGAATAAGAATGTATTATTCATTTTTCTTATCTCCTTTTAAGGTACAAATTATAATTTTTTATGATATTTTTATGTAGCCATTCTATTATTATTCTTTTGATAATTTGATAATTTGATAATTGTTCTTAGTCATAGTTTATTCTTTTCGTCTAAAATTACAACGCAATTGTCTTTTGCCCCAATTGTTTACAATGCATCACATTCATCAAATATCATTTCGAGTTATATTGACTGATCCGAATTCTAACTACATGGATGTAAGAGTTTAACGAAGGGGACTTAATAGAATGTTTGTAAAGTTAGTTTTCTTAGGAAGAACTTGATTTTTGATTAAGCATGCAATTGCTTCGAAGGATCATATTATAGGCTGAGTTCAAAATCCATCTCCTCCATACTTTCTACGTTTATCAAAAATTTTTAAAAGGAAACATATAATGAGATTGAATTTTCTCAATTTAAGCTCAATTTTGCTAAAATTGTGTCAAGCTTTGAGATGTAATTTCAAAATTTGGTACTTTATTTAAATTTTCTTCTTTAAGTTTTTTGTAATAAAAATAATTTTATAACATATCATATTGTGATTTTTCAGAAATTACTGACCTTCTGGTTCATCAATACAATATCATTGATGAAAATAAAAGTTAATTTAGTTTCTCAATGTGGCTATTCTATACCTTACTACATTATATGGATAGCGATGATAATAAAACTTATTTAACAAGAGGATGATATGCATTTGTATGGATTCTAAATGTCCAAACTGATGACATTATTTCAGTCGGTTGTCGTTACGAGAATGACTCCAATCTATATGTGAGGACTAGAATAGGTTAAATATTATTTAAATAATTTAGTTCTAATATTAGTATTTAATTAAATTAGTTTTAGAAAAATTTAAACTATTACTTCAATTTATATATTACGATTATTATTTTTGAATATGTTATTTTTATTTTTTAATATGAAATTTTTGTTTTTAAATTTATTTTTATTTTTATTTTCTCTCAGTATAACTAAAAAAATAAAATAGTTACGTTAAAAACTTGTTAATAATTAATAATATATTTGATATGATAATTATTTTAATTAATTATGCAGGATTATTGTAAATAAATGATAAAATAATTAATAATTGGGTTGTACTTTTATTAACAATAATATTTATTAAAAATTTAGATGTTCAATAATATATTTAATTAGATTAAAATTTTATTAACATATATATTAACTTATAGTTAACCATACACGTATAATCTTATGATGATAACTTATCATTAATAGTATATTAGGGTAAAATTTAGTTTTTCAATAATATATATATTTATAAAAAAATAACTATGGGTATAAAAAAAATATTAATAGCTAAAATTTATGACTATAATTAATATATATCAAATTAATTTAGTATTAATTAAAATTTTATTTTTTTTATCTTAAAGCAGATTAATTTTGTCATTATTATTATTAAATGAATGTACAATTATAATTATTATTATTTTACGTAATTACAGTACTATTTATAATTTTATTATTTTTATTATATCACTATTTTCATATAAATTTATGTCTTTATGATTTATAAAGATTACCATAATATGTTAGTATTACGGGTACATTAATATTAATAATAAAAAATAAAAAAATTTCTTGAATGGTTATGTAGGCTCAAAAATATTTTTTATATATATAAAGAATTAATCGTAATAAAAAAATAAATATATCCTGAGAACAATAAAATTATTAATTATAAAAAAATAATTTATATATGTAATTTAAATATATTAGTTACCTACAGTTAATATGATATGTAATATAAATAATAAAATATTTAAAATTATTTAAATAAAATAAATATATTCTAAAAACAAAAAATAATTAATTCCACAAGAAATTATCATAATTTATGAAGATTATTATATGTACGATAATTTAATAGTATAAAAGATTCATTAAATAATTATAGACTCAAAAAAAAAATAATCATAATCATAAATAAAGAAATATTTAAAATTATTTAAACAAAATAAGTATATTCTGACAGCAAGAAAATTATTAATTAAATAATTAATATATACGTATATATAAATAAAGAAATTATTAATTAAAAAGATATCGTATAATTTTAGTTTTAGTAATTAAACGTACATAATTATAATTATTTGTTCTAAAGTAGGTAATCAAATTAATTTAGGAGTAATTGAATTTTTTTTAATTTAGAGTAGATTAATCTTATACTATATATGTCCTCTTAATATATTATGTGATTATAAATTTTTATATCTCACATTTATATTTTTTTTTTTATAATTGTCATGACTATTAAATTATGTTCTAACTTTTAATTT
The DNA here is from genome assembly GCF_059453495.1 of Arachis ipaensis. Classification (NCBI taxonomy): domain Eukaryota; kingdom Viridiplantae; phylum Streptophyta; class Magnoliopsida; order Fabales; family Fabaceae; genus Arachis; species Arachis ipaensis. The sequence goes on along the minus strand of NC_142439.1, from coordinate 5,512,139 downwards.
AAAATAATATTTAATATAATTTTTTAATTAGTTTTTTATTTACATTATTTTGTCCTTGTATTTTATTTTAATTTTTTTTAGGTATAATTTTATTAAAAATTTTAAGGCAATATCTGGACATAAAGTTTAGAAACTTAATTAAGGTTAGAATAATTCAATTTTAGAGTGTCAAACAATTTGAAATACGTACACAACAAATTTCAATCGAAATAGTTCTACTTGATAAAGAGGCAATTAAAAATTATATATTATTTTTAAATTAATTTGTTACTTTTTTATTATTTTTAATTTTTTTTATGGGTTCTCATATACAATACATAATAAAAAGTTTAAAAGCATCCTTATTTAGAAAAATGATATTGGAAGAAAGTATTTATATTATGACCAACCTTGGCGTAAGTTAAAATAATATTAGATTCAAGCTAACCACGTATGAATATAAAGTTTACTTTAGAAAGGGTATCATTTTGTATTCAGTTGAAGACTTTTCAATTTCGATAAATTCGTTTTATTTTGAACCGTACTATACAAAAAATGCTTTAAGAAAAAAGAAAAGATTCACACTTAATAAGTAAAAATTGTATAATTCATATTAAAATTGTTGGAATCAATTTATTTTGATAATTTTTTAAGGTAATAACACTTTGTATTTTTAAAATTCAAGCTGTAATAAGCCTTTTAACTGGAAAAGAAAATTTAAAGGTCTCTAATAGGTTTGGAAATCTTGTTTCTTTTATTGTGCTAGAACTTGATGAGATGCAGTAAGTTAAAAAAAAAGGTAAAGTATACTTTTTGTCTCTAAAATTTGGCAAAAGTTTTAAAAATACCCTTAAGTTTTATTTTGTTTCAATTTTGTTCCAAAAGTTTTCGATTTTCATCAAATATACTCCTGACGGCTAAATTTTCAAAAAATTTAAGACCAATCTAACAATAATGCATGAAAATTATGCTTGTGTTGAGGGTTGTTCTTATGAAATTATTATTGAATTGGTCTTAAATTTTTTGAAAAATTAGCCGCCAAGGGTATATTTGATGCAAATCGAAAACTTTTGAGACAAAATTGAAACAAAATAAAATTTAAGGATATTTTTAAAACTTTTGTCAAACTTTAGGGACAAAAAGTATACTTTACCCTAAAAAAAATTATGATAGTTTTATTAGTTTTGTTTTCTAAATTTTTATAAGTTATTATGTTTTTAACTATTTTGTCTTCATGTGGTATAGAGGTGAACCTAAATTGAGATGAATATTGAGAGAAAAGTTCACAAGACACTTTTATTGAGTATATGTAAAATCACCCAAATAGACAGTATATCATTATATTGCAATTTGAAAAGTTCAAAAATTTTGACCATAAATACCTTTTTTTTTATAATATTTTTAACCATACATACATAACTATAAATTTTAAGTAATATATTATTTTTTAGTTTGTATTGGTGTTTCGATGATGCTACTTAAAAACATAGACAAAACAAATGGCATATGTAATAGTACACGACTACATATTAAAAACTTAAAAATTATTTCGTTGAATGTAAAATACTAACAGGACAAAAATAAAAAGAATTGCATTAATCCCAAGAATGAAAATAATGACTGCACTTCAATCATATTTTAAAGAAGACAATTTTTATTGATAGTATCTTTGGTATGACAATCAACAAGGTACAAAGACAGACGTTAAAGATTGGGATCTGTATTTACGGAGACTAATTTTCACGCACAGATAATTATATGTGAAATTTTTAAGAGTTAAGAGCAAGTAAGGGATAAAAATTTTAATTTAGAATCATAAAAAAATATTTGAGAATTACACTATTAGTATTATGTATAAAAAAATATTTAATAAATTGAGATGACTCGGTACTATTTAATCAATTAGTATTTTTTTGTTGTTAATTATATTTTTTTCATATTTTTTATAATTGAATAGAAATTTTTATATAAATAATATTTAAATTTTATTTGATATAGGAATAAATATATGACCTATAAATATACAACGATTAATGTTGGAGGCAACAAAAAATGTGTACGCGCAAAATTAAAGCATTAATTTATTATATATTATACTTTTTTTTAATTAATCTAATTATTTTGTGAACTTTTTTATTATGTATGTATTATTGTTTAGTATCTACATGAATAAAAAAAATATATCAGATATAAATAAAATATTAAATAATTTTTTTTAACTCGTATAGATACATATACTAGTCTATTCATAGTAAGAAGAAAAAAATTATACAATAAATATATTTACGAATTTGTTAGTCATCAAGTAGACTAGACCTGATGAATTACTTGATTATGAAACACAAAAGCATTTAAAAAGATTTTTTTTTTTCTTTAAAGAAGAAAAGAAAAAGCAAGTATGGACCTTTCACTGTGTTTTATTTTTTATGCCAACATTTTCTGAACTCCAAACAACAAAGAATAACATGTTGCTTTACATTCATCTGAAATAATATATAAGTTAGTTGGTCAAACTTTGCTTTCATATGGGACCATTTCAAAATTTTGCCCAAATTGAAGTAGAATTATTTGTCTCACATTCAACTTTATTATCGAGCTAATTAAACACAATAATAATCGTCATTTGGTTTCATGTTATATATCGAATTCTGCTAAAAAAAAAAGTCAAATGAAATTATTATTAATTACCCGTTCTTCTTTTCAGATTACTTCTTTTAATTACTTAGCTTAGAACTTAATCAACGTTGCGGGCAACTCAAAAGCAATGATTCACGTGTCAAGTCCAATCTGTTTTACTTTTAATATAAGAATAATCACTGACTTAATAGTATATATCTATACTATATATTTATACTATATACAATGAGAATACATGACTAATGTCTAATTTTTTTTTTTTTCAAAAATACCTCCCGTAATATATAATTTACAAAAAATATCATTTCCAAGATTTGAACCCAAAAGTTTTGTTAAAATATAAATCATTTATCATCTTAACTAATTCATTCTTTATTATTTTTATACCTATTTATTAGTAAATAAAAAAGAATCAATTGGTACGTTAGTAATTAAAAATCACATTGGCTTATCAATATTTGTTTGTCATGTCAGTTAATTATCTGTTGTGTCCAGCATAGTAATGATGGTGTCACATTATCATTCTGATTGATGATTCAATGTCGAAAAAAGATATAAAGATTATATTAAGGTGTGCAGAGCTCAATCTCAGATATTTTAATAATGCAATTAAAATTTTAAGAATTATTTTATATATGTCAAGTCCAATCTCAAAAATTATTTTAAAATTTGAATCTAATAAAATCCCTTAAACTAAAAGTTTTATAATAAGAGGAAATAAAATTTAAAAAAAAAAGAAAATAAAAAAATTATCTGTATGTTGTTAGATAAAAAAATTAATAAAAAATAGAAAAAAAATTTGTTTCAATGAAAGGAAAAATAATAAAAGAAAAAATTATAATAAAATAAAATTATATTAATATTTTTATTTATATTATATATAAATTATAATTTATTAATATATTAAAGTCTTTTTTTCAAAAGAAAATAATTATCCAATTAATTTTCAAAATTTTAATTTATATTATTTTTATCAATAAAAATATTTGTTTTAAAACTAAAGAACAGGAGAGATGTGTTTAGAGATTTTAAAGAAAATAAATTTAAAAATTATACTATCTCTATTAAATAAAAGATAAAGCTGTAACTTTGGTATTGTTGGTACATTTTTCATCTATTTTTATCTCATATATGAAAACATTTAGATGGCCCCACATTACTTTTTTTTTCCTTTTCATTTTTTTTCCTAATTAAATCAAACAACAAAAAATTTAATTTTTTATTCATTTTTTTTAACATTTTTTTTCATTCATATTCCTTCAAACCAAACAATATGTAAACTCTACTTATTTTCAATAAAAAAGATAAAATCTTTTAATTATATCAAACATCTTAACAAATATACTGAAAGCAAAGCAAAACATTTTAAAAATATTTATCATTTCTCTTAGAGGAGGAATCATATAAAAATCAGATCACCGATTAAGCTAACAAATAAACATAATTTTCAAGCTAATAAATTCGAGTCTAATTACTTTAGTCCAAATACAATCTAAAAATTGATCGCCCTTCAAGAAAGAGAAAATTCATATTTACTAAATGGACCAGGCTTGAGAATATTGTGTATCAGAGTTCACCTAGCTTAGGTGAATCAAAACGGCATTATGATCCCTTGCGACAGGTGTGACACTGTAACTAACAATGCAAGAAAACATTGGCAGTAGAAAAGTTGTTTAAAGAAAGATGTTTGGTATGTTCAATTGTGTGTGTATATATATATATATATATATGCATGAACAACACTGTCAGCTATGTCCGCGGCACTATATATATATATAAGAAGTACTAAATAAGCATTTAACCCTAAAAATGCTTCAAATTAAACATAGATGATGGTGACAGCACCAATGAGCCACTATCTATTAATAATATGTATGCTGCCTTCAATTATCATACTCAACAGATACATACAAGAGAATAAGACATCCACTAAATTCTCAATCTTCAGAAAAACCAGTGTTTTTATTTGGAGTAAAGTACCGTTTTTGTCTCAACGTTTGGGTAAGTTTTATTTGTGTCTCTAACGTTTAAATCGTCCTATTTGTATCCCTAACATTTATAAAAGTGATTTAATAATGTTATCATATTATCAATTACACTAACAAATCAGATTATATTTTTTAATTATTTTCACTTGAATGCATTCATTTTTAATTAGGTCTCACTTGGATGTGTTCGATTTTAATATTATACCCACTATTTGTGTTTAGATTTAATTATGTCACTAGAAAAGTGAATTATGTAAATATTGTAGGAATTAGTTTCAACTTTTGATGAGCTATTTTTCGGAGTGGATCATCAATTCTATCCCAGACATTTGTATTCTAACTTCAAGAAGTGATTTTTAAAACTCAAACTAAAGTGTTTATGATGTGTAATTGACGGCAGGATAACATTGAATCACTTTTACAAACGTTAAGGATACAAATAGGACGATTTAAACGTCAGAGATACAAATAAAATTTATCCCAAACGTTGAGGACAAAAACGATAGTTTACTCTTTTTATTTGTCAAAATTTATTAATTCTTCAATTCCTTGTCCTTTTAAAAAAAAAAAGAAAGAAAATAATAAATTCCTCTACTTTTAAGAACAACTAGTTGGCCTCGAAAGTGATAATCATTACATGTGTTTTTTTTGTTGAGGTTATAAAAATAATAAATAAAATATCTTATTTAATTTAATATTTATAAATTTAATATATAAAATTTATAATTATAAAACTTATTGTATTTAATGTTATTTAATTAATCTTGCACAAAGTAAAGAATACAAAATAAAATAATAAATAATAATTAATAAATAAACTAAGATAATTTTGGAATGCTATGAATTAATTTTATCTCTTAAGTAATTTTTTTATACCTCTCTTATATTTTTTATGGTATAAAAAATTTTTTTAAAATTTTTTCACTTCCTATTTATTACTTTTAGTACTAAAAATGAAATATATAAAAAGAATTGTACGAAAAAAGTAGCATAAAGAATATTTTTTATTAATACATGTCATAACGTACGCTTTTTCATTTGAATATGGAAGTAAAAATGGTGTTGGACTCGGACATGGAGAATACAGGTGCTTCACAGCCATGTGGTGTCAGTAGAACAGAACTTGGACGGTCCGAGTTGCGTTTGATATTCCATTTCACAGAAAAATTGACAACAACAAATAGTTCGGAGGGTCCGTTTTCTAGCTTCTGAAATTCATATTTGCCCAAATACAAGTCGGACCATGCGATTTCTTAAACAAAATTTTAAAATCAAACAACTCGCATGGTCCGATTTATGTACTCTGAGTTTTTTCAAATTCCGATTTGTGTACTCTGAATTTTTTTAACTTTTTAAAGTCCGATTTGTGTACTCCCACAATTTTAAAAAACACCCAAAATTACCATATTAAAGTATATCACTCATTTTATTTCCATATTAAAATTTTTTAGCCTCATAACGTACCATTTAAGTTATTCAAATGCTAGAGCCTGTTTTGTAACGTGGAAAAGCTTAGAAATTCATCTCAAAATACCCACGTCATTATAATATTTTAGCAAGATATTTTTTAAAATGTACTAAATGCTAATAGAGAGTAAATTATTGTTTCTAACCCTAAAAATTTAGACATTAATAATGTTAATTATAAAATATGTAAATTAATTTGATATTTATAACAAAATTAAGTTAATTTAATAGTTTTGTCAAATTAATCTATTTTTTATAGACATTGAATTAATTTAAAATTAGAATACCAGTGTCTAAATTTTTTATCATAAAAAACAATAATTTAAGAAGAATGAAATTTTATGCAAAGGTTAATTACAAACCCCCAACCAAGAGAGAGCTACCTTTTGCTGTTTAATAACTTTCTGTGAACTCATTTTTCATATTATTGGACTAAAGCTAATAATACAAGAAGTGGTCGTATATATTGTCTGTTAACAGTGAAATCATGAATGCAACTCCACTTAATTAATTTGATATTTATAACAAAATTAAGTTAATTTAATAGTTTTGTCAAATTAATCTATTTTTTATAGACATTGAATTAATTTAAAATTAGAATACCAGTGTCTAAATTTTTTATTATAAAAAACAATAATTTAGGATGAAATTTTATGCAAAGGTTAATTACAAATCCCCAACCAAAAGAGAGCTACCTTTTGCTGTTTAATAACTTTCTATGAACTCATTTTTCATATTATTGGACTAAAGCTAATAATACAAGAAGTGGTCGTATATATTGTCTGTTAACCGTGAAATCATGAATGCAACTCCCCTTAATTATTCGACTTTAACTTAATTTGTATTTATACTCTGAATCTATATCTTAGTCAAACCTAAAATAAATAAGGTTTAATTAATAGATGTTATCATTACGTAGATTTAATTTTATTTATTTAAATAAGTAATATCATTTTTATTATCTCTTTTAAGTTCTATTTATCTAAAAATGAGATTTTAACAATTTTTTCAACAAAAAAAAGTAACAAAATCTATTATCAAATGTGAGATTATTTAAAACGTGATATTGACTTTACATTTATATTCATAAATATTTAACATTTTTAGGTTCGAATTCCAATCTATTAAAAACTTACCTAATTCTTGTTAATTTAAACAATTGAAGACCATGTAAGTATCATCCTCATCTTTTCACGAAAAATTGTTCATCATTCCTATCAAAAGAGACATCGAATCTTTCACCTAAAAACGTCTGAACCTCACAACCAAACCCAAATTATCCTAGTTCCAAATACGTTTCGGAAAAGCTTGCATTGCATGAAGCCATTAAAAAACCTACTAGCTAGCCTTTGTTCATTAATGTGTTGTCGGCAAATTCTGTTTTACTACTATTTATGAGAAGATAAGTTAACCTTTAGTTTTGAGGCGAGGCCTCTTGGAAGAAGACAAGAAGTGGTGGATTCCCCACTAATCTATTAAGGGATATATGGTTGATTTTCAAATCGAACAACTATTTGTGCGTAATTTTAATTTTTTTGAAATTAAACTATTTTATTTGTGATTATGTTATATGTATACCAAAATCAGTATCAATATAAAACATATATTAAAATATAAATACACAATTAATTTTATATCTACATATAAATATTTTTTCTATAAATATGATACATAACAGAATACAATGACATGTTTGATTCATGTAGCCGACCCCACTTAATGGGACAAGACTTTGTTGTTGTTATTGTTGTTGTTACACAATTAATTTTGTGTTATTTGTAAACGCCAACAGGAAAAATGTTGCAACTTTGGCACACTCTCTTTGTATTTAGCTTAAAAAAAGTTTTTAAGGAAAGAATGAAAGAGAAACAACGAAACAATTAATACTCTTGTCTAGCTTTAATTTTATCTCACGTTCTTAACAGTACAGTAGTATATATGTATTAATGTATATATAACACTAGTGTATAGAAAGTTAGTTCTAATAATAGGAGCATTATTGCGTATATAAGCTTTTTCACTAGTACGTAGTTGATCTATGATTCTAACACTCTTCTTAAGTTGTACTCAATACTCGATAAATTCATCAAAAATGGGCATTTATGACTTCAAAATTGTACATAATATAGATTTTGATTCCTACATGTTGTCAATAAGATATATCGTTTGTTCACTCTGTTCTTGATGAAAACTAAAAAATTATACTGTACAGTATCAATTTGTAGAGTAAAAATCACCTATTCAAATTAAATATATCAAATTGTAAATTAGTTATTGTTTAGATTGTAATCTGATTCTTTGAGTCATAAACTAATCCAAAGCGAATTACATAAACTTTCTAAATTCACGAGGAACTCTACAATGACATAATTATTATAAATTGATTGAATTCAACATCTATCAATGAAAATATCTTTAGGATATTTATAATATCTGACATCATTTTGTTTTAAGATAATTTTTAAAATTGAGAATAAATTTATTTAATTTAATACATTATTAAAATTAATGTTATTGGATAACTTTGGAAATATTCATATTTACAATTATTTATGTTTCAATTATTTTTTGAATGAATTAGAGTCGCTTAATTTTAATTCTAATGATAAGAACAGAAAGGGTCCACGTGAAAGTATAGAAAGGTGTGAATGGAGAGTGGTCAAAAGTCAAAACAAATGGCCCAAGTAGAAAAGCAATAAAAAAGTGCTACAGAAGCAAGAACAACACTAGAAATGATTAAACTGCTTTGTCTCTTGCCTATATAGACAACCACCTAATTCCCTTTTACCCTTTTCCTCATTTCTCTGCCTAATTTTGGCTTCTATGCATCATACAAACCACTTTCAATTTCTCAAAGTTAATAAGAGTTAATAATATCAATAATTTACTTAAGTAGAACACGGTTCTCTTGTGTCAGTGGCACAATGTTTGTTTGCGAGGGTGAAAAAGGAGTAATAAAACCAACACAAACGACATGGACACGCAATTTGTTGTTAGGTTACTGTGTAACTGTGTTCCCAAACACACCGTCCATGTGAACCCGTTAACTCCACGCTCTTGTACCACGTGTCCCAGTGCATGCTCGACGCATTTCAACACCAAAATGCAACACGAGGATAAGAACGATACGGAAATAGCGTTATTGTTAGAACCAAATAAGGGTTTGCCAAATTTTAAGATCCCGAAACAGAAACTGCCCCACATTAAATGCGCGTTTAAATACCTGCACTCGTGCGAAGCGTAGGGTGTACTGCAGCTTGCGTAAGCACGCACACACTGGCACATAACCCACATCCAGGTTCTCTCAAATCTAACGTACTCTTCCAAGATTGGGTGAATTCTCTTCCCACCTTCATTTTCATCGCCACTCATCGCCACTAATAATCCTTTATAGAGTTATGGTGTTATCAGCTTAATTTTTAATTGGTGTGGGAGAGATTTTTTTATTAAAGAATATTAGAAAATAAGTAAAATTTATTATTTTGAATTATTATTTTTAGTTATTAATTTAGTTTTTTTAATTTAATAATTTAATAATATATTTTTTATTTATATTTTTAAATATTAATGATTAATTATAGACTGAAAACAATAAATTTTACAAATTTTATGCAATTAAATATCATAAGACAGAAATTAATTAAGGAAACAAAATTTGTATGATTTTTAATGACTATATCAATAAAAATATGGTGTATTTTTTTATAATTAAATACACAAATTAATAATTTTTGTATCTGAATTTAGTTCTTCAAATAATAAATTTTTTATTTAAATAAAAAAGGTCAAGATTGGGATCATATTTTAGTTGGCAAAAACTTTGATAAATTGTTGCTCCATAGTACAAAGGAGTACAATGCAAGTCACCGAAAAAAAAAAGAGTACAATGCTCTTCTGGATTTGTAGCATTGATAATATCTAAAAAGGTTAATAGGATTAGGATGAACATTATTGTAGCATGCATGGTAGGAGATGCGATTATTTTAAAGTTAGTTACCATAAAGATGTAGCTTTTTTTTTGTGACTTTTTTTTTTTTATTGATTAGGTGTTTGATATTTTATTTTTTGGAATTGAAATGTTTAGTTGATATTTTATACTATACTCCACCTATATTGACATATCCAAAAAAAAAATAGATGAACCAGGTTCAATTTAATTATTGATCTTATTATACTAAAGTTCGATGTTGGTAATTTTGTCTAAATGTATTTGTATTTATAAAAAGTATAAATATTTTATTTTATAAAATAAAATATTATTTTAATTCTTAATATTTGAGTCAAATTTTAATTTAGTTTATAACATCTTAAACCTCTTATTTTGTTTTCAAAAAATTTCAAAACGAATTTAATATTATCCCAGTCGTTAAATTTAATTTGAATAATTAATTAAAAAATTTTTATATTAATAATTATTGGTAGATCGATTTTATTTATCTACCGAAATCGAATTTTACATTGGCTTTTTTTTTAATTAAGAGTGAAACTCAAATTTGCAATTTCTAAATACGGAAAACTATACCATTTTTACTATAAATATACTAATTGTTTATATTAAATTTAACAGTAGAATAATGTTAAACTTATTTAAAAAAATTTAAATTAAAATAAAATATATAAAACATTAAGAATCAAATTAAAATTTGACTCAAATATTAGAGATTAAAATAATATTTTATTCTATATTATATTTCGTAAGTAAAAACGTATATGGCTGTACTTGTGATTTAAAGTTATGAATATTTTAAAAAGTATTTAAAGAGATTTTTTAAAGTTAATTTTTTTAAATTGTATTTATTAAAAATCATTGTTATTTTAATTTATTAGATATAGTTATTATAATTTTTGAAAAATTACCTTTCAAAAAACCAGTTTTAATAAACTATTTGAAAAGTAAAATTTATCAAATCAGACTAATATTGTAAGTCGTGAAACACATTCATCTTAGCAATTTCCAAGTTTAGTAACATTAAAAAAACATGGTTAAATATATTTTAGAATTATAATATTAATTAAAATGTTGGGTATTAAGCGGATATAATATAACTATTAAATTATAAAAAAATTGTCATCACGGATAAATTTTATTTTACTAATTATAAGTAATAAAATTTTATGTGTGATTTTATAAATAAACACTCTTATTATTTTTATAAAAAAATTATTTATATTATAATCCAAAATAATTAAAATTTATAATTAAAATAGACTCACCTCTTTAACAGGCTAAATAGACAAATTTACAATAAATAAAAAAATCAGTCTATTAGGATAAGTTCCAATGTAAAAAAAAAAATAAAAAAAATAAAAAAAAACTACCCACTCACATTCAGTTGTGATCTCTAGAAATAATAATTAAGTTATTTTTTTAATAAATTCTCATCAAATTTAGGTATTAAAAATAAGTCAATTTTTATAATTGAAAAATCCTACTTAAATTCTTTTGATTTAGCTATTAAAATTTTTTATAGATATTTTTAACTGTTATTTTAAAATTGACATAAAGATACTTAAAACATTTTCACTACCCTCCTCAACCTCTTTTACAAAATTTAATTACTTAGCATTTGTTTTAGTTTTAGATATGCCTCGGAATACAAATTTAGTTTGGTCGCTTCTAAAATATATTTATCCATATTTTTTAATTTGGTTAAACCGAAAATTGCAATGCATTTCTTCAACTAGCCAGGGATGTATATAGGTCGAGTGAAACCGAATTTGATGTGATTCAGATCTAATCCGAAATATATACCGGGTCTATTTAATAATTCCGAACTCGGCCCTAGACCCGATGAAATCTATACACTTTCGGACCACGATTATATCAGATAAAAACCGGGTAAAAACCGGGTTGTTAACACTACATTACCTTGATATCTTCTTATAAGCTAGTATGTGAAAATATCCAAATTTTCAAGACTCCAACCATTATTTGACATGGTAAAATTCACTTAAAAAAATATAACAAGAACCAATTATTCTATAAAATTAAAACATAACCATAATCAATACTAATATTGTCTAATAACACCAAATATTTAAATCAATATAAATAACACAATATTATACATCAGTCTAAAATTTTGTGCATTTTAAACATAAAACATTAACTTATAGTATTATAATAACTAATAACACAAAATATTAAGGTTTACAATACTTAAATTCCACATAAGAATAGCCATCATCCATTACTAATAACACAAAATATTAATTGTGTATGATGACCGGACCGACTTCGGGAGACCCGAACAATGGTCCGGACCCGACCCAAAATAATAACCGGGTCTATTTTTGAGACCCTTATCTGACCCTAAACCCGATAAAATCACACCAAAATAGTTCCTAAAATATTCGAGATCGGGACGGATCTTCGAATTAGACCGGATCATACATACCCCTATCTTAGACAAGAAAAACTAGAATTTTAAATTAATTAACCGTCTCATTTTAGATAATTTAGTGAGTATGTAGTAACCATACTAAAACATACATACACGCTTGTTCCACCTTATAATGTTAGTTACTTTATGTACTAAAATTAATTTCTTAAAGAAATCTGACAAATACTACTAATTATAAACTGGAAATGTTAATAGAAATAGGTTTTTTACTACAAGGACAAAGGTGGAAGCGGTGGTGTATGATTAGATTTATATGGATGATGATGATGAACATGTGACATATGTATGATGATCACGAATGGGGGAAGGGGTTGGGCCCACAAGTGGTTACTTTAATTCTTATTTCTTGAGGGTAGTGGCAGTGAGTGATGCCCTTTGTCCTTGTGAGGGAGGGATAGTCAGATAGATAGGACTAGACGCTTACAAATACAGAGAAAGAAAGAAATTTTGGTGTCAAAAAGTGTCAACGCCGTTAGATTTTTTGGAAATGTAAAGTAGTTAGCTTGTCTCTGTCCATACAAATACCCTGAAAAAAAATCACTTATTTTTTTATCAAAAATATATTTTCTTTCCATAAATAATATTTAGAAAAATTGATAATATTTATAGTGCAAAGTGTGTCACTCACTCCCAAAGTGCCTCTGAAAAGTTTTTTTTTATATTGTCAAACTTTACCTACGTCTTTAGCAAATTTTTTTGCATGGTATTTTTCTCATCTTTAATAATTATATGGTGAATACTACGGTGTTTTTGTTATGGTGTCTAAATTGTCTAACTTTTATTTTAAAGTAAAAAGTAAAATATTTAAAATAAAAAATAAATCATATAAAATTTATTAAATATTATTTATTTATTTATTTTAGTAACTTAGATACAAAGTGATAGACACTATTATAACACTCACCTAATTATATTATACAATATAAATTAGTTATGTCCATATTAAAAATTAACTACCATCTAAATAAATAATTTATATTTATAATTTAATTTTTAATATGTACATAATATTTGTTTTACAATATAATGCAGACTTTATTATATTTACAAGTTTCTATTACCAAAAACACATTCAACCACGTATAGTTACAAAACATATCTGTAAATTAGTAGCTCTACATTAATTCTTTACTCTTCTTGCTATTATGTAAATAATTTACACGTGTCCTGTTTATAATTTGTTATTATTAATGGTGTAATTTATTTTTAAAAACGATCATTTAAAATAGAGAAAGTATGAAGAGTCAATAGAATATTTATACAATGTGTACAATGGAGGTTTAGGAAGTATTAGAAATATAATCATTAGTGTTACCTTTTTCCATCATCATGACTTGATATTAGAGTGTTAGATCCGAAAGGTCAAGAGTTCGATCCTTGACGTTGATTTTGTTGTTTGAATTAGTAACTCTAAAAAAATGTCATATTCAAAAATCAGATAATATCATAATAATCACTTGGGTATATACCTTTTTACATTTTTAGAGATTTTTTTTTGGTCAATGCATACGGTTGATGCTGCTATCATGTAGAAAGGCCACCAGCCACAAATAAGTATTTAAAAAGTTCTTTGGTAAATTATTTATAGGTTTCAACAAAAATTAGTATTAAGTAAGTTGTTGAGAAAATATAATCTTGTAACGCCCTATAGATTTTTTTGAGTAAAAAAATACCAAATAAGTACATGAAGAATTGCAATATGAACGTATATGTTAAAAGAATTACAACATACTAAACACCTTTATTTGATCCTTCTATCACTTTTTCATCTCATAACATAAATTCACCTCTATGGTTGTTCATGAATTTATTTATTACTTTTTTTTTCTTAAAGATCTATAAATCTCAGAAAAAAGATTTTAAAAATTATTTATTTCATTACTCTTTAATTTAATATCTAACAATATTTAAGAAGAGAAATAATTTAGAATTTTGAAGTGGAGACTACACCAATCTTTGAAAACAATAAAATTGACATTGATACAAATTATAAAGATTTGGATGTTAAGAAAATTTTCCAGCTCTCATATTTCTTCGTTACACATGCGGGCGCGTGTACGTGCGCACACATATATATCAAAATGTTATTTGTACACTAAAATTAGTCATTAAATTAACTATTAATATATTTGTGTATAATTATATGTATAGTTTAATTTATTTTCAATGTGATAAAGAAATAAGAAATAAACAAGAAGATAAAAATTCAACCTGAATGAAAAGATACATTAAAATTGAAATAGAAATAAAAAGGATAGATTGAAATTGAATACAAAGATCAGAGAATCACTCTACTTTCTATCCAATTTCTTGACGCAACAAGAAAGGAACTCCTCAGTCTAACTTGTCAACGCTATAGTTTGGAAATTGATTCGAAGGGACTCCTCAACCTTCCAACTAATTCTCCGATGCAACAAAAGAGGGACTCCTCAACCTCAATTGTCCACACCATGGTTTAATCACGAAACCAAAAAAGAATTTTAAGACCTCTAAATTATTCTATACTACGACTATAATAGTTAAGGAGGTATTTATAACCTCTTATTAGATTAAAATAAAAAAAATCCTAAAGCCCATAAACATAAGGCTCAATCTAATAATTAAATAAACACAATCAAAATACATCAAATTAAATTAAAATATTCTAAAAATATAAATTAATAAAATCTTCTAAATAACACTCGAACTCTTCATATCACGAACATTTGAAACACATATCACAATGTGTATTTGTATTTCAACATATATTTTATACTGTTGACTGACTTTAGTGGCTGATTTTATTATATATATAGCATTTATATGTATAGTTTGTACTTTGTAACGACTAATTGCAAAATCTTAAAAGAGTTATCACTACAAAAACTCCTTATTAGTTATTATGGTGTAATGAATTTCATAAGATTCTTTTGCATAGATTGACTTCTTGACATTGGAGTATTTTTTAGATATTGATCCTTTGTAACACATAATAGTCTCTCAACTACTCTCCCTAAACACCATTATAAGGAAATTTTTCGTCCTTATTCTTTTTTTTTTAGGTGTATGACCCGCTCGTGGAGTTGGCAGATAGGTTTTGTCTGTCTAAAGTAATCGAATTTAAAAAAAAAAATAGTCGAATTTAAAGTTACAACTCCCTTGTCTTGTCTCACAATAACAGAGGATCCGGGGATTAATGAATGAGGGGTCAAAACTCAAAATTATTACTCAAGTTGTTGTTTTTTTTAATTATTATTATAAGATAAAAATTTGGTGAAATTATCAGTTAAAAATTGTTAGATAATAATTTACTCAAATCCGTCAAACTATTTAACGATTCTCAACTAATAATTGCAAGTGAGTATTCACTTTATTATAAGAATCTCGCTACAATGCGTACAATGGACTGTTTATTTGTCCCAATATAAGTTAAAAATGAACACCTAAAATAAAATACTACTAATTTATTAAACACAATACACCTATACTAATCCAGAATAACCATTTAGATATCAGAGATAATAAACATCTGATATCCTACTGAATCGAACACAATACAGCCTATTATATACATTGTATAAATACTCCATTGATTTTTTATATTTCCTCTTGTTATAAACAACAGATGAAAATAAAAGGTCCAAAGAGACAACACTACATAGAAAACAAACCAAGAAGCAGCTACAATACCTCTTCTATTCGCATAAAAAAAAAAAATTCAACTCTGAATCCAAATCAGCTAATCGCTGAATCATAAACACTAGGAGGAAAAGCTATCAGGTGAAAAAGATTCTATGATCACTGGTCTGAACCCCAACTTGCAAGCCACACAAAGACCCAATCAACTTTTTTTAAAAAATATTTGAACTTCTCTTTTTATTAGAGTCATAATAAGTAGAGTAGAATAAGATTTAAGTTTTAATATAGCTTTATCGGTAAATTTAAATTCTTCAATTCGAACGTTCTCCACTTTAAATTTCTCAATCCAATTTGACTTGCAAAAATATTTTCACTTAAATATAATATTTAATTCTTTTATATTTTATATTATTAAATATTATTTTGTAGTATTAACAAATTAAATTATTAATTTAGTGGACTAAGTATTTGTGGCAAAGAGAATAGCTGTAATTTAAGTCTCTACTCATTTATATATATTATTAAGAATATAAAAAGTTTGACGAATAGGATTAGTTCAACACCTAAATCTCACTCTATCCATACTTTTATACATTTTTAAGCAATTTCTTTTAAGATATAAAAGATAAAATTTATTATCTCTTTTCAATTTTTATCATTTATTTTTAATACTAAAGACAGAAAATATGTAAAATAATATACAAATAAGTGATGCATATAAGTTACAACATTACTAAATCAACTTGCACATGTGTTTTATTATTCTTTTTATTATTATTCTTTATTACTAATTATATATTTAAAAAATTAGCGATTTTTTTATATTGAAACGGAATTGAGAGTTAAGATATTAGTCCCATTGGATAGAGAAACCTCTCTACAATCATCATACGATATTTGGCTAAGAAAATTTGGAGGAATATCAATAAAATGGTACCCTGCACTCTTCTTAAGCCCCTCTCTCTATCAAGGCATCAGCAAGGTTATATTTAAAAATATAAGTTATAAATATATAAAATTATTAAGAGTAAAGTATCATTTTTGTCCTTAATGTTTGGGGTAAGTCTTATTTATGTCCCTAACATTTAAATCATCCTATTTGTATCTTTAACGTTTATAAAAGTGATTCAATGTTATCCTACTGTCAATTATACTAACAAATCAGATTATATTTTTCAATTATTCTCACTTGAATGTATTCATTCTCAATTAAGTCTCACTTGAATATGTTCGATTTTAATATTATACCCACTATTTGTGTTTAGATTCAATTATGTCTCTAAAAAAGTGAATTATGTAAATGTTGTAGGAATTAGTTTCAACTTTTGATGAGCTATTTTTCGAAGTGGATCATCGATTCTATCCCAGACATTTGTATTATAACTTCAAGAAGAGATTTTAAAACTCAAACTAAAGCGCTCATGATGTGTAATTAACGATAGAATAACATTGAATCACTTTTACAAACGTTAGAGATACAAATAGGACGATTTAAACGTTAGAGATACAAATAAAATTTACTCCAAACGTTAGAGACAAAAATAATACTTTACTCAATTATTAAACTAAAAATAAAAAAATTGAGTGTTAAAATTATTTTGAAAAAGGTGGCAAAGTCTACACTCTCCTTTTGAGAAATGTTCCGGGGTATGTAACTCAGAAGAATGATTTGAGATCAAACAGTCAAAGGCCATGTGAATATCCTATCATCCCTATCTTCTGCACCTAGAATCCCACTTGCTCCAGTGTATGTGTGTGTTTACCATTACCAACAATGTCTCAATTAGCCTCCAAAATACTAGTGTAGCTGGAATAATTAAATGCCATTATTTTTTCAATAAAAATTAAAATCCTGACACAAGAATTTGGTGTTTATCACAATTCCGAGTGATAGTGATGATGATTGTGGTGGCCCACACTCACACACTAGCACTGTTTGGGGTCACTGGGGTCCATCCCCTCAAATGCACCCAACTTCAGTGTGCACCCCACCACACAAACATCCATGATTTCTTCACATTGGAACAAGGGACACACTCGTATAAATTAAAATATATTATAAGATCCAAAAGCTAGCTGCTACTCACACCATTCTTTAATTCAATAAGATAGGACTATGCGTGACAGAACAAATCATAAACAATACTGCTAGCATAACTCATCATTATGATTCTTAATAATAGTAATAGTAATAATTTTGCTGCTTTGTCATGTTACAAATTCTGCACTATCAAAATTAACTCTTTCTACTAAAGTCATCAGGACCAGCACAATTAATTTAAATTTTAAAGAGAGAGAGAGAGAGAGAGAGATGGGCAATAATTCTTTCTTTTTTTTCACCCCATTCTCTAATTTTGTTTTTGTTGTGAAAATTTTATTTCTGTTTTGCATCATATAAACACATATAGACAGGTCACATGGAGGAAGCCCACCATGACCACATTCCCCAGCTACATCTCATCTCATACTCCCAAGAAACATAAATATTATATAAGTACCCTATAAATTACTCCCCTATGGTAAAACTCAAACCTCTCTACTTTGGTTTTTTTGTTTTTTTTAAACCTGGGATGAAAAAGAAGATAATAAAAAGTAAACTGAAAATGAAACTAAATTTAAAAGATGAAAAAAAGGAAAAGAAAAAAACTCATTTGTTTCCATTGTATAATATTGCATCATCTTGATGATCAGAGAGAATTGCAAAGCAACCACCACAACCAAACTATTTCATCATGATCCATATTTCACATAATGCTGCAGCTTGAGGTATTTTCATCACTGAAAAAATTGGAATATGTTGGTTCTGGAGGAGGAGGAGGGTAGCTGTAAGGGTTGTAAGGAGGAGGAGGGTACATGTAATTCACTGCCATTGGAGGCCTTGCATACATCATTGGTTGGAATCTATCATTCCCCATTGCTCTTTGTTGGTTCATCATTGCAGCCATGTATTGTTGTTGGTTGTAAGGGTTTCCGCCCATACCCTCCGGAGCCGCGGAGCCGCCCTGTGGGAAGTACCCAGCCGGGCCGCCCCCGCCGCCGTTGACTGCTGCGGCGGGGAGGCCCTGAACGGCCGGGATGTTCCCCATTTGGTTCATTGGCATTGAGCCCATTGGGAGGTTCATTGGGCCCATATTGGGCCCACCCATGCTAGGATGATGACCACCAAGGTTTTGGAACCCATTGCTCATCATAGCTTGAGCACCACCACCACCACCACCATTACCACCTTCACCCATCATTGAATTACCCTTTTTGCCCCCATTGCCATTGTTTGGATTGCCGCCACCGCCGCCGTGGTGCCCATTGTTACCATTCTTGTTTCCACCTCCATTGTTTCCATTTTGCATAGGACCTCCATTTTTGCCACCATTGTTTTTGTTACCACCTTGAATCTGGTTGTTACCACCGCCACCGCCACCGCCGCCTCCTTTCTTTCCTCCTCCATTTCCATTTTTACCGTCGTTCCCACCACCCATCCCCTGCATCTGCACAGGCAAACCTCCACCACCACCACCACCGCCGCCGCCTTTCTTGCCGTTGCCTCCTCCATTTCCGCCGCCGCCGCCACCACCCTTCTGAGCATTCATGATGCCATTCAACATCATATTATGAGCAGCACCATTTCCCATAGGGAGCTTCATCTTGTTCAATGGATGGTGAGGATCATCCATCTCATCATCAAATTCGTCATCAAAGTCATCATCATCATCAAACTCATCCAACTCGTCATCAGACAAATCATCCTCCTCAGGAGGCAAACTGAACTTCACTTGCTTCATGTTGTTGTTGTTGTTGTTGTTGTTCTTGGGGTTCTGATTTGGAGCCATCATTTGCATGTCCTTGAATTGAGGAAGCTTCAGATCTTGAAACCCTTTCATCTGCTGAAGCTGCTGCAACTGCTGCTGCAGCTGTTGCTGTGGATTCTGCCCACCGCCACCACCTTTGGGTTGGTTATTCCCAGCCTTCTGACCCTTGTTGTTACCACCGCCGCCGCCGCCGCCACCACCTTTGCCATTGTGCTCAATTTGCATGTTCTTCATCTGGTTAGCAAGGTGGTTCTGATTATTATGGTTGTTGTTGTTGTTGTTGTTGGGTTTAGGAGCACCCCAAAGCTCTGCATGTTTGCCTGATTTTGCAAGCTTCTTGATGAGAACGTTTGGATCCACGTTCCCTGAAACCGTGACCTTCCCCTGTTCTGAATCTATCTCGGTCGTAAACACCCCTGTCGAACAAAACATAAAATAAGACACCTTGGATTCAAGATATAATTAAGAAGAAATGTGTGTGCATACCATCAATCTTCTGGAGGATTTTCTTGACTTTATGCTTGCACCCATCACAGTGTATGTTCACTTTAAGAACACATTTCTGCATGCACAAGCAATCCCAAAAACAGAATAAATAACATGAAGTTAAAGGAGATAGATGGAGTAAGTGTTGGTACCTGTATCTTCAAAATCTCTTCTTTACTCATATTCTGGAGAAAGAAGGTAGATCTGAGAGAGGGTTGGAAGCAAACACAGAAGCCAATGAATGAGAGGAAAAACAAAAGAAAAAGGTGGTCTGAGTGAAAACAGAGATAGCGAGTCCTGAACAACAAAGGCTCAGACTTGGAGAGAAAGAGAAAGAGAAAGAGAAAGAGAAAGAGAAAGTGCTTCCCTCAAACAAAAACACAGTCTTGTCATTAAAAGCTTTCAATCCTCTATTTCAGGGTGTAATAACAAACAAAGAGAGACAACCGTTTTTGTTTTTCTATTGCAACAACTTCAAAAAAAAAAAAAAAAAGACTTGTGTTATTGTGTGTTGTAACTTGTAACTTGTAACTCGCTACACTTTTTTAACCGTCGCCATGTCTTCTCTTTCCGGAATCGTAATTGGGAAGCTTCAATGTTCAATCACTCACCCAATGTGCCAAAGGCTTTGCCTCTCTTACGTAACACATTTTCATTTTATTCCTTCCCCAAACAAATCTAAACTAGATTCCACTTTTCTTTTTTTCTTAATTCTACTATTCATATTATTTCAATTTATTATTATTAAATATTAAATCATCTTCATCTATGTTTCCACCACTTCAAAATGAGTTATAATTTATGGGAAGGTATGAGGAGAAATAAAATATTTGTATAATGTGTACAATAGAGGTTTAGGGAGTATTAGAGATATAATCATTAGTATTATCTTTTTCCGTCAACCCAAATTTTTGGGATGACATGGTATTAGAACGCAAGATTCGAAAGGTTAAGAGTTCGATCTTTAGTGAACCCCAAAATCAGTTTAAGCTCTCTAGTACTCAGGATGGTTACTCTAGATAGTATAGAGATGTTCATTTTGTAACTCAATAGCCCATTGTACACAACTACACATTATACAAATAATCTATTGTCTCCCTAACGGGACTCATAATTTATAATCTACATTTTTTTTTAGAATTCATATTTTCATAAAGAAAAAAATATTAAATAAGTCATTAAAAAAATCGTGTAAATTTATAAATATCTGAGATAAAAAACAAATAATTTTATGAAAATTCTTTGACAAGATGGCAAAGAAAACTTTCGAAAATATGAGTCCATTGTAATTTTTTTTTAAATTTATTTAATATTTAATTTTTAAAGAACTTACAAGCCTACCATAAAATTGTTCAGACAGTTACAATGACATTAAACACCACAAAATCAATTATCATCAAATATCAATCACTTTATCTTCTTATACAAAGCAACTCTATGATGTCTAAAAACACACATCAAATTAATATTTATAATCAACTTTTACAAATATTATAATGAAACTTTCCAAATAACATATAATCAAATATTACGAGAACATTTTAAAAATAATATAATCAAACCAAATATATACACATAATCAAATTATATTTACAACTATACTAAACTTTATGGAAAATAATTATTATGGGAGAAAGTACTATCTTTAATTTTGGGCCTTTAACTAGCAAATTCCTCTAATTATGGTCATAATTACTCTATTTGACTTTAATTCGAATTCTTTTGATACTTAGTATTTTTTTATTAATTTAATTGTCCATTTTTTCATAATATTTTTTAATTCGACAAATTAATAATTAATCTGTTGTGAATTAAGATTTTATTTAAAAGTTTGTAATTGACCAATAAATTGATATATGCACAAAGAAACATTTACTTAAAATTTTAAACGGTTCCGCTACGTTACCAACAGCATATCTGCCAACTTCTGCCAACTCCTATTTATAATTGTATTTCATAGAAGTGTGTTCGTGGATGTGTCTAATAAAAATGTCTGTTTAATATAAGTGTTTTTATAGATATATTTTTTGGATGTGTCTCTTTATATATATATTTAAAATATATTAATTATTAGACACATCCACGAACAGACTTCCATAAAACACAATTATAAATAAGAGTTGGCAGAAGTTGGCAGATAATATGTTGGTACCCTATACTTTTCCAATTTTAAATAGATTAGTGAACTAACTAGTGAAACAATCTAAATTGATTTTAGTTTTTTTTTTAACAAGAGAGCTCAACACAATAAAGTGGAGCGACAACCAAACCGAAACTACAATATGAATAAGTAGTAAAAACTTTCTTAATGTCATCTCCGACATAGCCATCAACAACAAAAAGAATCTAAACTACTCTATTTTCTAACACTATTTAACGATTTCTGGAATACCTCCTCTGCGCTCCCTTCTTTATTATTAAAAATCCGACGGTTCCTTACATAATTAATAAATTTTATTTAAAATATTTAAATTCAAAAGAAAAAATAATATTATTATAATTATCATGAATATTTGTTAAGTAAAT
Organism: Arachis ipaensis; assembly: GCF_059453495.1. Lineage (NCBI taxonomy): Eukaryota > Viridiplantae > Streptophyta > Magnoliopsida > Fabales > Fabaceae > Arachis > Arachis ipaensis. Next base: position 5,489,228 of record NC_142439.1, on the reverse strand, counting down.
ACTTAAATGGTATAATAAATATACAATAAGTAATAAGATTATTAAAATCTGCAAATTATAAAAAAAAAAACTAAATAAAACTATACTTACTATGAATATGTGAAAGCATCAAATATGAACAGAGAGGAATGAATTATGTCAGACTTTATCTTCCAAAATTGGGTGACACAATTAATACTGCCATTTATTGTGGGTCAATGGCTAATTTGTAAATTTGATCTCAAGGACTGGTCTCTTTGGTACATTTACATGAATTTTTCACTCAAGTGGAAGTGCATTTACAGTTACATCCTTGGCAGTGATTTGAGCATACCAAGAAAATTATGCTGACTCCACTCTTCAATAATACTCAACACAACACACACACTCAAAATTTCTTCATTTCCGAGCCCCTTCCACCTGCTCAGCCATTTCTATATGCCTATTTTATTTTATTTTATTTTATTTTATTTTACATTTATTTCATTTTATCTTTCTCTGGGCCCCCAAATAATAATAATGGTCCCCAGCTCAGTGAGTTGTAGTATTCAATAATTAAGTTAAAATAAAATAATATAATTGTATTAGTACTAACTTGATACTTTTTTACTAAAAAGCAAATAGTACATACTTGCATTGGAAATCTTATCTAGCCATTTCTAGCATGATTCCAATACTGGTGGACACATTAAACATGGTTTAAAAGAATTTAAATTTAGTTTTTAAAAACAATCATTGATTTTTTTTTTTGTTGATACTATTTTAGTTTCATTGATTTGGTGAAAAAATAAAAATGTAGACTTTCTTTGATTATATAAATGACGTAATTATTTATGATGATGTCTACTACATTATCAATCTAAAAATTGGTTTATGTGATAAATACCATAATCTATAACGCAATATTATATTCGAGATTTCTTTTTCAATAATAAAAAATCATTTGTGACTTCTGTCTCATTCATGATAAATCAACAAGTTATGTCAGACTCTAATGGTATAATTCTAATCAAGGATTGCTTAGAAAGTAAAAAATACCTCTATTTTAACTCCATCCAAACATTTTTTTGATAGAAACGTGAGTACGAGACTAAATGCCCAAAAGAAACGACACCAAAAGAAAAAAAAATTAGATACAAATCATATAGAATAAAAGGTGAAAACTCAATTGAAGTTAACTTTACGTGAATTTGATACTTGAGAGTCGTTAAATAATTTGACTGATTTGACTAAATTTTCATCTAACGGCTCTCAAATATCAACATCGCGTGAAGTCGACTTTATCTAAGTTTTCACTAGAATAAAATTATTCATCTCTCATTTTCGTTGAGGATATTAACTAATTTTAGAGGTGAAAAATCTCAAAACAATTTTTTTTTTCTAAATCTATATTTTTTCTAGCCAAATAATCTGTACATCTATTATTATTCTATAAATTCTCCCATTATTTTTTTAGTTAAAAAATCCTTCTAACTAGAGAATTAAACATACGTGTAAAAACATACACCTATAGAATTTTATGGGAGAAATTTGGATTCTTTAAATTTTAAATTTGTATTTTAGAGGATAAAGTATAATCTTCTATTCTTGAATAGTTTTTTTTTTATATTTATTTTTTGTCCCACCTATAAAATAAATAGTGAGAGATCACACTTTACTTTCTAAAATGAAATTTAAATTTTAGAGAATCCAAATCCCTACAGGAGTGTCCAAATTATTGGGTCGTTTCATGAGTTTTGGATTGGTGTCTAATTTCAGTAAAATGAAGACTCGTCTTGGTTCAATTATAATGGGCTCTAAAAAACAAAGACATGTTTATTGCTTAAATCATTGATATTATTAAAATAATGGATATTCATAAAAAGTCAGATTATTGTTTACCCTTTTTATAAGCCTATACTCTGTTGGACTTCTCTTGATTTCAAAAACAGCTCTAACTCCACTGTTAATATTTTAGGGAGAAAAAAAAAAAAAACAAGACAATTTGCAAATGATGATTCAAAATAACTATATAATGTTGTGGATGTGGGTTTGGGTTATTAATTTTGAGTTGGCTGAAGAGTAAAGATTTAGATAAAGTATTTTTTGGAGACCATGGATGATTGCGGAAAAATATTAATCTTAATAGTCATGACCCTCATGAAAATATGGCATGAACTTTTTTTTTTTTTTTCATTTCATTTTAATAGGTAAATTTATATTTTGAAAGAGATATTTTTCCCCTTTGTATTAAAGTAGAAGTATGAAATCGGTTATGGCTTCTATCCCAGTTTATGAAATACAAATTTTTCTTCTCCCGAAGTATGCATGTAATAAAATTGATTCTTTGATAAGACAATTCTTGTGGAAAGGCCAAGCGACTGGAAAAGGGCTGCCTCTGGTCAGGTGGGCCTAAAAAGGCAAGAGAATTGGGTATTAGGGATACTTCCTGTGCTAACATGGCGCTTCTGGGAAAGTTAGTATGTGATTGTCTAAATAATAGTGAGAAGTTATGGGTGCAGGTTCTGAAGCATAAATATCTCAGGAATCAATCTGGTATGAACGGAAACAGTAGAAATTCTTCATCGGCTACCTGGAAGAACATTGTTAGTGCCTATGAGCATCTCAAGGAAGGGCTTCATTGGAATATTGGAGATGTCCACAAATCAGTTTGGTATGATGAGTGGACTCCTTTTGGTAAGCTTTGCAACCTTGTTCCTTATGTACATATTTCTAAATCAGATTTCATGGTGGCTGACTTGTGGAAAGGGGTGTCTTGGGAGGTTGATAGTCTTACCACGCCTATTCTGCATGAGATTAAGCAGTTTATTTGTGGTCTGATATATCCTAGTTTGACTGAGTTGGAGCCATAGTGGGAGTGGTGGCCTGCAGCAACAAAAAAGTATAGTGCAAGGGAGGGTTACAGATGGTTATTAAAGAAAACATTAAATTTGAATGCCAACAGTAATTGGAACTGGTTGTGGAACACAAACATTCCAGAGAAGTTCAAATTTACTATGTGGCGTAGCTTACATGATGCTCTACCAACTGAGACCTTTCGATTCAAGCGGCATTTAGCTTCTTCAGATATGTGTAAGAGATATAACAAGGCGCATGAGACTATGGAGCATTGCCTTAGAGACTGTGATCAAAGGCAATCTGGTATATGTTGGATCCTAGTATCCTGGACTCGACGGCTGGTACTACTCTTGAAGAGTGGTTTCGGAAGGCCTTGGCTAACAATGAGGCGTCCTTTGGTGCAGGGCTTTGGTGGGTATGGAGACATAGGTGCAATGACATATTCAACACTGACAACCCTTGGACAGACCATAAGGTTGTTGCCTTGGCCAGAATTACCGCCAAGGACTTACAGGTTTACAGGAATCGAAGCAATGCCTTTAGGTCTCTCCGAAATTGCCTGTGTTGGGAACCATCGGTAGGCAATAGTTTTAAAGTTAATTGTGATGCAAGCTTGCATATGGATTCAAATTTAGCGGAATTTGGGTGTATTATTAGAGATTCTAAGGGAGATTGGATCTCGGGCTGCTCTGGAAGCATTCCCCCTTGGTCTATAATCAGATGTGAATTATTTGCTGTTTGGAGGGGGCTGGTTTTAGCTTGGGATTGCGGTTTGAGGGATATTATATGTGAAACGGATTGCCTTGACATTCTGCCCATCATGCATGAGCTTACAAGTGGGTATTCATCTAAAGTAACTGATTTGGTTCACAAGATTCAGGAGCTTTTATCTCGTCCTTGGCTTGTTCACGTTGAATGGGTGTCCCGAGAAACAAATAAAGCTGCAGATTGAATGGCTAAATATGGTGCCAAGAGTAACTCTAATCATGTTATTTGGTTTGAGCCTGGTGTTGATCTCCAACGAATCATCCGCTCGGATTTAGGATAGTTTTTGATTTGTTTCTTTCCTTATTTAGACAAAAAAAAGTAGAAGTATTCTATATTGTATATATATACTAATTTTAACTCTTAATTTTAAAATTGCAACGTAGACAAAGAGATGTAACAGTGTTAATTCAACAAAATGAAATGATTTTTTTTTACAAAATTTATTAGTAAAAAGTTGAAAACTAAAAATTTAAATAATTCATTTAAGCAAAGATCATTTATAATCCATAAATAAATATATTTTTATAACGTCTAAAACTTGAACTTGCGAATTTTTAGTTTGAGCATAAAATACTAAAAATATTAATAACATCGTATTTGTCATGATCATACGCATTCGGTTAATAGAAATGTGAATTAATTAATGAGTAATGTTATATAGCCAGTAGCCAATTAGTTATAACTCAAATGGCATAGTTTTATATACAAAAAGTATATAATTTATATTTATATTTATTAAAATTTTATACACATAAATCAATATAATTTAATTATTAAAAATAATTTAATTTTTGTGATTATCAAATAATGATAAAAATATTAAAAATTACTAGCCCAAGAGTTTCTCTTAATTAATATGTTAATATTTCTGGTGACTAAAATAAACAAACACAGAAAAACAAAACAAACAAAATAAAGAAACTGCTTAAATAGAGGGACAGTTCCATTTAAGACTACTATTAAACTACTCCCAAGGTGAAGGAAACTTCAAATGAAAAATTTGTAACTTCATCGCCATCTTTGCCATAGTATCTGCTACCGTTTTGCATCTCTCATAATCAAACGAAAGTTAACACGCCAATTCCAATGCATGATATTTCTTATTTTGAGCACCAATAGATCAATAAACCCAAAACCATCTTGGTGATTAGTAACAAGATTAAACGCTTCTACACAATCTATCTCACAAATAACATCTCGTTGACCCACATCCCAGGTTAAGAGATATCCTCTCCAAATAGCAAACAATTCCCCTTGAAGAATATTATTACTCTCAATTCTTCCCAAACACCTCCTTTGCCAACTCCCATTACAATCTCTAATAACACAAACAAAACTAACACTATCACCCGAATCAAGATAACTAGCATCACAATTAATCTTAAAAGCACCAATAAATAAAAAATTCAAAAAACCATTTAGAATAGAGGAAAGAGACATACATTGTAATTCAAAAATATTCTTAAACTCTTTTTCTGAAATTAATATGTTAATATAATAATATCTATTAATATACTAATAAAGATAAATATAGTGAGAAAAATATTTGAAGAACGGGATACATATAGATAGTTAGATACTTGAGAAAGTAAGAAGAAAGTAAGAAAAAATTTCACTGGACATAAAGTGTGAGTGTTTTCCAAATTTAGGAATAGGACTTTTCCAAAAATAGCCTCCAAATGGTGTATTGGGGGATGGATGAGTTTGGTAACCAAGGCATGCAAGAGCTTCATTCAAATTTCACATGGGGTATGCTGAGTGATTGAATAGGAAGATTGAGAATAAGAGTTTTGCACAATTTTAAGGGTGACAGGGGAAGTGGGGCTATTTATGAAGCTTCACCAAGAAAGAGTACAATTCTCATTTCTCACTTATGTAATGGCCCCTTTATTTATAGCACTATAGCTACTACATTTTAGCATGCTATGGGAAATTAATAATGCAACTGCAGGTGTTGAGAGAACCTTTGACAACAATGGAATTTTTTCTCATCTTACAATTGTTTTTGTTCTGTATGTATGTGTGTATACTTGGGAAGTTGGAAGATGCATGCATGTCATTCAGATTTCACTCACATGTGTTTAATTATTATCATTACTATTGTGCCTGACTACATTATTGTAAAGATGAAAATGCTATAAGTTTATATATTCAAGCATTTTCTAATTTATTTATATTTTATATATCTTTACTTCTTTCTTTATTCTTTGCAAAAGGTTGCCAAACATATAATAAATATTTAGCTCAAAAACATGTGGGAGAGAGCTCATGAGTTTTGTAAAATAATTAATAATTTGGTACCTTACCTAGTTTCTTTGTTTTTTTTCCTTATGGATTGAATTATGTATTTTATATTAATAAAAGTATTTGATTTAGCTACTTATTATTTTAAAATTCCTATATAAGTATACAAACAATATATAATTGAATGACATTATAAAACATCATTATATGACAATTATACCCATTGCTCCTATGTGAAAGCTTATGCTAAGAAAACATTTTTGTATGTATATTGAGTAAGCTTCTCTTTTCTTTTGTATACTGGTCAAAGATCCGTAGAACAACGTTTCTACTCTAGAATTTTTGTTATTAAAGATTCGTCCGTTCTTTTCTAGCCACACATTTTAAATAACTGCAAAAAAATATATGAACTATTTGTTTCGCTCTTCTTTCTTGTTAATAACTCATGTTCAACTCTCAAAATGTTCTTTTAATCCTGAATAGCCCACTGTCTCCCAAGGTAAGATAGCCAAGCATCCCACACTTGCTAGGTAAATTCGCACCCAAGAAATAAGTGATAGATATGTTCAATATCTTTCTTACACAATACACATATGTGATCACCATGGTTAATAGTTCCTAACCTAAGCAACCTTTCTTTGGTATTCATTCTGCCTATCAAAATAAACCAGACAAATAACTCTACTCGTGGCGGGACCAAGTCTTTCCATAACGTTTTCGTGAAACTATAGCTGGAGATGTCCTTCAGAAGTATTTCTGCCGCATCACCTGCACAAAGGAGTTAGTTGAAAAAATACATTCCTTGTCAAACTTCCAAAAAACTCTATCCTGAGTATCACATGCTAACTTTACAGCCCGTAAGGTCTCATGCAAATGATCCACTAGTTCCAACTTCCAATGGAATAATTCTCTCATCCACTGGAAATTTCAAATCCATTCTAACCCGTTCCAAAACCCACAGTCCCCTATGACAGATCCTCTTTGGTTTGAAACAGAGAAGAGCCTCGAAAAACTCAACTTTAACGTCCCACTTTGTAGCCAAGTGTCTTTGCAGAACCGGGTCTTCATTCCATCACCCACCTCCATAGACAGTCCAACAATCATCTTATCTCTCACATTGCGATCTAACCGATCTTTGATATGCAACTGACAGATATCATTCCAGGGATCCCCTCGACTAGGCAGTGTCTGAAAATGTAACATCATATTGGGGTTCAAGTTATGGCAGGAGCACACAACCTTCTTCCATAAATGACACTTTTCTTTTGAGAATCACTACCACCACTTGAAAAGAAGAGCCGTGTTCCTAATCACGGCATCACCCACTCCCAGTCCACTCAATTCTTTGGAGCCTGGACTACTTCTCACTTAACCAACGCCATACCATTCCTTCCTTCCTCCTTCCTCCTTCCTAACTCGTAATTTTTACTTCTCACATTGAATAAATTTTTTACATTAAAAATTTTGATGTATTAACTCACTTCTAATTTTTTATTTATATAATTTTTCTACTACTATTAAATATTATTATACCGTTATTAATACTTATTGTAAATAAATGATTGTTATTTTAATTTTTGTAATTAGAAAATTGTGTATTTTATTTTTATTAGCATCACGATGCTTTGATGCTTTATAAATCAAGCGCATTAACTGTAGATGAGTAGTGTAGTGCAACATAGGCCATGCCACATGCAATATGGACTAGGATTATGGTTCTAGATTTTGATGCCCCTAATTTTGTCACATGCCCAATTGCCCATAACTTTCCGTTATTAAAAATCTCAGACTGAAATTTTACATGCGTGTGGATTTTGTAAACCAAAGACAAATAATGACAGACTTGGTATGTAATGTAATGTAACATGAAATATAATAATAGTTGGAACTATAAGATACTTATTCACATCGCATTTTCCTTTGCGAGAGTGGGGTAATAACGTAAATAGATAACAGTTAAAGGTTTGAATTGTTAATGTAGAGAGTGAAAAAAATTAACAAAAAGAAAAAAAAGTAACGGATTGTTGGATAAAAAAATTACTGTGACTAGTAGTGAAAAATATAAATAAGATTAGGTTTGGATAAAGTTGCTCTATTTTTTTTAATTTTTTTAAAACTTTTTTTGGATGTTTTCTTTTAAGTAAATAGATATTTCTTTTTATACATGTTACTAGAAATTTTATTTCTAGATTTTGAGATATTTTTAAGTTATAAGATATTTTTTTTCAAGGTTAAAAGAGGGGGAGGAAGACATAGCAGAAGCAGACACGATAGGAACTTGTCTTGAGGTGCTCGAGAGGAATTACAAATGAACACACGGCATTATGAGAAAAAAAGAAAAAAAAAAAGATGAAAAAAAAAAAGACAAACATACGTAGCACAAATATTATAACGCATTTTTTTAAATTTAGAAAGTTAGTTCAAGTTAATTAGTATCCTAATTAATTACCTAATAAAGTTAATATATTTTTTGGTTATTAATTGATGTTTTATTACTCTTTTATAGGACATTTGTTAACTTTAAATTTAATTTAGAAAAAGGAAAACAAAGGTTTAAGCGAGCAATGCTTTTTTGTTATTATTACTTTATATTTAAGTTAACATTAGTCAATTCTTTTTTTATACACTAAAAACGCTAACGTCAGTATCATTCAAAAAACAATCTCACTAAGTAATTAAGAGAGATTCTGTCAATTCTTGCTAACTTCTATTGGGTTGGACTCCAGAGTCCATTTAAAAAAAAAAATACATTCGCAAAAGATACCTCTGTTTAAAAGACACATCCACAAAAGACACCTCCATTAGAATATACATGCATAAAAAGACACATCTATTAGAAGAACATTCATAACCCACATCAATGGATGATACATTCGTTCCTTCTTCTTGAAATATACGTTCCATCGACAAAACCATCGGAAGATGCAGAATTTTTGTTCGCGGCTTCGGGACAATGTCGAGAGATACGCGTTCGATGACAATCTGGTGATGGAACATGCACGAGTTTTCGCGATAACAGGTTTCACCGTCACGAAACAGCGTGCACCAATGAACCGGTGACGCAACGGTTATTGTAGCTGGAGTGGCAGCGCCCCGCAGCGACAGCAAATCGGCACCTGGCGAGGAAGATGACCGCAATCCGCACGATAAAAGCTTTTGCCGGAGCAAAACGGCCGCGCACCAAAGAGCCAGTAACATGGTGGTTGTGTGCGCTGCAACGACAGTGAAATAGCGCTGTTGGCGAGAAAGAAGATGCTGCAATGATAGGAGGAAGACGGACGCTGATGTGATTATAATAACTTTGTGGGCGGTTACTCAACACAATCTTTTTTTTTTTGAACAAAAGAGCTCAACACAATAAAGTGGAGCGAAGTTTCGAACAGAGTCTCAAACAACAAACAAAACCAAACCCAACTTAGCACCTACAACAACCCCTTGTGTTATCTTCGGCATTGCTATCAACAACAAAATGGATCTAAGTTACACCAATCTCTATAGCTGGTCAAAGATCTGTGGAACACCGCTTCTACTCCAAAATCCTTGTTATTGAAGATCCGTCCGTTCCTCTCTAGCCACACATTCTAAATAACTGCAAAGAAACATATGTACCATTTGTTCTGCTCCTCTTTCCAGTTAACCCCTCCTATCCAACTCTCAAAATGTTCTTTCAATGAATCCGGAATAACCCACTGTCTTATTAATCAAATTTTTCATTAATATCATTTTTTATAATTCAAATTTATTAAAATAATTTAAAATTATTAATTACTAATTATTAATTAAGTCGTCAAAAATTGACTGATTGATTTTGGTACCTAATACTTTTTCTTCCCTATATGTTTTTTTTCTAATCCATTATAGTATTGAATCATACGTATAAATGAATCCACCCGAAAAGAAAGGAAGAAATTCCATCCTGAACTGAAATCACAGACATAGAAAGCATCAAAGGTTTCCTTGTTACCATGGAAATTGTCATATATATATATATATATATATAGTTGTAGTCTTGCTGACGATGAACGTGAAGGACGAAATTTAAGTTTTATTCATTAATTACTATGCTTATTAACGTGTATAGTTAGATTCCACTTTAATTAGCTAGGTTCAGTTTGCTTTTCTACCAAGTTATTAGTACAGTTTATTTATGATTGTTCCAATCCTCTGTAGTCTACATAAGCTACGTTTAAAAAAAAAAAAGTATGCTAGATCCAATGCAAGATCAATCAAACAAATAATAGTCTTATAGTTTAGTTTTCCATAATTTAGTAATTTTGAAAATACTAATATTCACCGTAATTAGTTACTCTTTATACACTCTAACGCAAATTCTCAAGACAAAAGTGCTATTATTATTATATTATTAAGAAAGATTATTGAACTTTATTTATAAAAAAGTCTAAGTATAAGAAACAACAAATACAGTATTACAGTGCTAGAAGAGGAGAAATAGGGAAGAGATTGTGATGGGAGAATCCAAAGTGGTGATGAATGATGATGGTTGAATTAGAGAGAAGGTGAATGCTCCCAAGGTAGTGTTTGTTTTGAAATACTGAAATAGAGATTGAGAGACTGAGATTTAGTATCATATTTGTTGGTTCAGGTACTAAAATTTTTATTTTTGTCTTCAGTATTTCAGTACCTCTAAAAAATAGGGACACAGATTTAGAATTTTTAGAGATGGAGACTGAAACTTTAATAACATTTTATACTTAAATATTCTCATTTCAATTAATTAATTTTAATTTTATTCTTTATGCAAATTAAATTAGAATTTTATTTTTGTTTCAATTTCTGTCTCTTATTTTACATCAAACAGAATACTGATATTTATTTCAATATCTATTTTTTAGTTTCTGCCTCTCAGTCTCAGTCTTTCTATTTCTGTCTCTCAACCAAACACTATCTAAATGTGACAATTTGAACCTTAGTAAAGATCAAAGAGAAGCCCCTAGGATAATTTTTTGTGTGTTCAAAACCCAATATAACAAAGAGTTCTTCAAAAAATATATATATATATATTATGACAAGGACATTATAGTTGTAAGGTTATACTATTTTTTCTTTGGTACACTTTAGGTATGTTATATGTATATATTTTAAGTATTTATCTTTTTACTCCTCTCAGCATACATTTAAGACATACAAATAATCAATAGTATATATAATATTTTTTAATAATATACAATATTTTTAATTATAGAAACCATATACATTATTTTATTGAAACAATTCTATTTAATATAAAATTGACAAATCTAAATACGTTTTCACTAATTTATTTTTAATTAAAATCAAATTTATAAAATTAATTTGATATAAATCCTCATGCTTTAATCCAAATATACTAGAAAACCCAAAGGAAAAAAAAAACATCCATAACAAAAATAATTTTCGTAACTGTTGCTGGGTTCTTGTTACGATAAACGAAAAAACAAACAGAGCTCTCTGCATCTGGGTCTCAGGAAACGAAGAAATCCCTCTGATCCAATTCTCACTTTCATCATCGCCATCGGATCTCTCTTCAATCGCCGTCCTCCGCCGTTCTTTCCCGTCGCCGCCGCTGGTAAATCCATTCAACACCTCTCTTCTCTTCCATCTTATTTTGCCCTCCTTTCCTTAATTCCCGGATCTGTTGCAACTAAATTGACTCTGAGGAATCATCTTGCAGTAGCTCCAATTGGTTCATGATAGAACCCTCAATGATTCGCATCTTCTATTTTTCAACGGAGAATTTTACAGAAATTTGTGCATTTCAATATTTGTATCATGCACGTAGGAATAACTAGGTATATGATTGAACTGACACTGATATCTGAAAGAGCTTCATTCGTCTCCGTGAAATTTGATATAGCAATGTTAGACAGAAGGAAAAAAAAATTACCTTCTAATTTATCTTTTTGTGTCTGGTAATGTTGTTCAATTAGATTTGTGCATTGCCAAATTGAATATTGAAAATTTCTGATACAACTGTTAAATTAGAAAGGGCGTATTTGTATTTTAGTTGAAGTGAGTTTGGTTCAAGGTAGCTTACAAGTTACCACGCTGCTTGTACAGAAAGTCTGAGTGCTGTTCTCGCTTTCGGAATTGTGAACTTGTTGTGAACACATAAGCTATCAAGTGAAATAGCATGAGCTTCAGATTCTTCTGTTTCTGAAGATTGGGAAGGGAAGTGTATTAAAGTGAGCTGCAACGATGTTTTCACTGTTTTATGGTCTTTGGAAGTATCTGTTCAGTAAGATGGAGCTTCACGTACTCATTCTGGGGATTGACAAGGCTGGGAAAACAGTAATGCATATTTTGAATGCCATATTTTTACAAAATTGTTGAACTTTGTTATGTTTCGTTGAGTTGCTGAATACATTAACTTTACAGACTTTGCTGGAGAGGATGAAGTCAGTGTACTCAAACATAGAAAGCCTTCCTCCTGATCGAATCGTTCCAACTGTGGGGTTGAATATCGGTCGTATTGAAGTTGCAAATAGGAAACTTGTGTTCTGGGACTTGGGAGGTCAGGTATGGGCATATGTTAGAAGGATGAATGATTATTAATTTGTTTGGTTCCATTTTGAGCTGCTTGTTAAAATTCTCTTATTCTACAAGTTTAATGTCTAAACTAATAATCATCTACATAGTTCCTGACATGTAAGTTTCTTAGTCTCCCTGAAACAACTAAGTATGATTAATGGAAGAACAAGAAAATGCTTTACTTTTCAGAACTTTCTATGAGTAAGTTGTTTCTACTAGATGGTTTAGACTTCTCTAAATTATTTACTCACTGTATATTTGAACTGTCACTAGAACTAGTGATTTGGACAATCAGCATGACCTTTTGCATATCCGAAACTTGATTTTATTTGTTAAATTTGGCAAGGCTGAAGGAGATTTTAGAATTGAGAAATTTGATCCCGTAAGCATAAACAACTAATTCATTTCTTCAATTTTAGTAGTAAGCCTGGTAGGAAGAGTAGGTATTACTTGATGCAAAGCTTGCAATGCACTCGCTTTATCTTGTGTTTCTTCCCGTATTCATGTTTTTCTTTTGAAAAGAAATTATCTTGTTGATGGGGGATGGGAAGGAGGATATATATTTTAAGGTACTGATGCAAGTTCCTCCTGTTAGCCTGGTCTTCGCTCAATCTGGGAGAAATATTATGAAGAGGCGCATGCTGTGGTCTTTGTTGTAGATGCTGCCTGTCCCTCAAAATTTGAAGATGCTAAGTCTGCACTTGGTTAGTTTGACTTGGTCTTAGTACTTAATAGTTCTACAAGGCATTGGCTTGGTATTGAAATAATACTAAGTATGTAATTGTGAAACAAAACCAGTGATGCAATAACTTATTAAATGGCTTATTTACCAGAGAAGGTGCTTCGGCACGAGGATCTACAGGGAGCCCCTCTTTTGATATTAGCTAACAAACAGGTGTATATCTATCGCTCCCTCTTAATCATTTATAAACCTTATAGAATGACTAATATTTTAAGGAATATTGTAGTTCTAATGCTTATTTATGTTGTACATGTTGAATGTCTCATTTAATTTCCTTCAACCTCAAGGTACTAGTTATGCCCATCTGGGAAATTGGCAGAATGATAGTAGCCACTTTCTTAACATTCTTGTGATTGCAGGATCTTCCGCAAGCAGTATCAGCCGACGAACTTGCACGTTGTCTAGATTTAAAGAAGCTGGAAGAAAGAGTTCACATGTTTGAAGCTGTGTCAGCCTATGATGGGTAAGTTGGGCAGTTGTATGATCGTATCAACTTTCCAAAGTTAATCCACAACGAATGATAATCAATTATCATTTCAAATTTTTACCGAAGACAGATATCTGAGGTACTTTTGAAATGATGCAGGATTGGAATTAGGGAAAGTGCAGAATGGTTGGTTGAAGTGATGGAGAAGAGTAAGAGGACCGAAATGTTGAGAGCGCGGGCAGGTGCAATGGGTCAGGGTCCTGCCTAAAAAGGTCTTACAATTGAGCCAAAGCTGTTTTTCTGTTACTTTATAGATATGTAAATCCAAACTGGAGTATACAGGATTGAAATTCATTTAGGAAAAGGAAGGGAAAAGAACAATTTGGAATTAAACTGAGCCTTGAAAAATTATGTCTTGTTAACATGTAATACAAACAGTTTCATATGAGAGGCTCAGCCTCCATTATTTCATAGAGCAAGTTTCCTTCAGACATGCCCCAAGGATCAATCTGTCAGGTGCTGAGCTGGAGGGTTTTCTGCTTCTGCCACAGTGCATCGTTTTGTCAACCCTAGATTCTGTGCTACTTATTTGATTGAATTTAATTTACTTTTCTCTGTAGCATTGTATAGGCACTGCACTGCCATTCAGATCAATTGATGAATGACTTTCCATAAACAAATTAAATTTGTATTGAAGATAATGTATGGTCTGTCCATTATTTTTGCCTTTTACAGTTCTGTACATTTTATCATTTTTCTGCCAGAGTTTGACTCTTACATGCAGAGGTGGGTAACTTTGCTCCTTGTATATCAAGTTGGCAGGAACAATTTAATGAACTGTCATTGATTATAGTCTAGTGATTACAGAGTCTATAGGCTTTGAAATTTGGTAATATAATGTTAATAATCTTTGCTTTTTATTTAGATTCTTATGTACCTGAATGTCACCTGAACTATCCACCAGTGAGCGTGTCATTGTTATTTACTTCTTAATTTTGGTATGCCGAAATTAACGATTAAAACCCTGTACTAAACCTTTAAGTTGGAGCAAAATAAGCTTGGTTATTTTGTAGTCAAATAATATTCAAATATTCATTTCAGGCCTCCTTGTTCAACTATACTGATAAGGTTTCTATGTAATACTAGATATAACCGGTGTCTTTGCATTTGTTTTTGTACAGTTAAAAATTTTTCTTTCAAGAAGAAAGCAAGTGTCACTATAATTTCCGAAAAATAAAGATAAAAGGGCCTACAAATGTTTTTATATTATGATAGTAAGCAGAAATGTCTTAGTACTAGCCCAAAACATTAGCATAGTAAATCCTTAGTTTTTAGCTATGATTCATTGTCTGATTTCTTTGTATATCATCCCAAATGACCGGGTATCATAACACAAACATCACTTGAATGCAAATTCTCATTCATGTTGAGTAACACTAGCTAAAACACATGATCATCAATTATTGCCATTTGCCAATCAATAACACACAACAAAAGGAAACTTAAAGAGCAAGAAGTTAAAATGCCAATTTCTTACACAACATACTCAACTCTTGTAAACACAAACAAGAAGAGTTACAATGAAAATTCAGCAGAAATCTGGCCGGTTTTGCTTTCGAACCGATATGAAACCCTTTTGCTGATCCCTGAAGACTCTGATCTCAGAAGATTCTCTCAAATCCTCAAGGCTAATATACTGCTGCTTAACCATCCTCATGGAATCACCACCTATGTCATGAATCCAAATATAAGGGTGGGAAGTTTCATCATAGTAATAGAGCAAGCTCTTCAATCCACCTCCATTGCCGCCACTCTTACCCGGCATATAAGCCTTATATATTCGCTTACTTTCCACCCTCTTTGATGAACCCGGCTTCAAAGTATGAACCTTCTTCAATATTGATCCCACCCTTATTTGCAGCTCCACCGGCCGGTCACTTAAATTCCATATCCTTGTCCCTAATCCATAGCCTTGAGTCCGGTCGCAGCAGCTATCGAAGCAACCACCGAGAGATCGAAGGCTGAAACCTCTCACTTTCCCCATGAAGGACACTAAGTCCTTCTTGGTCATCTTAAGTTTCTAGGTAGTGTTATGTTACTATGTTTTTGTGACAGAACTATAGAAGATTCAGTTATTTATATAACAACATAAAAACATGCCCTTGTAATAAAGTGAGTTTCTTTACTTCTATTGTTAATTACTTTTGTCAATGTACCAAGTATCAAGGATCTTTAAACTCTTGCTTGTGGCTCAATCAAGATGCTTGTAAGCGTTTTAAGCGGCTAAGATCATAAAATATCAAAGATAAAAGACTATTGATATAGAATAATGTTTATCCCTTCCATCAAGAAAATGGTAGGGTCCCCTTAAACGCACCAAATTCAACACAAGACAGTGGGTAAGTTTTCTTGCACTGACAAAAATGTATAAAATTTCCAGAATCAAATTATTTCTTTTTTTTATTCTTTTTTGAATAGGAGAAAAAACAAAAACACGCTATTGGCAACTATACAAGGCAATCCACATATTCATGATGATGCAGCATATGATGGTGCCTCAACTTTCATTCTTAGTGTTACTTTCTTTAAACCAGTTCTCAATGAAAAATTCTCCTCCAATAAAAATTTCATTCCTATGGTAGGTATTAACCTATTGAACTAAAATTTTATATTAAAAGTTAATATTTTATATTTATTGTGTCTAAACATAATCATGGTTTGTTTCCTCTTTTTAATGCTCTATGAGATAACCATGAAAAATAGTGTATATATATATAATGTGAATCATTAAGCATGGAAACAGAGGAAAGTACAAAGTTATGATACTTGAATTAACTTAAATATGACATGCATGGCAGTGCAAGTTGGCAATAATAATCTCATCATATTATGATGTTCACAATTCAGTGGAAATATTCCATATCAAGGGACAGATCTTTTTGTCATCAATGACAACTATAGATTTTTTGTTGTGACCTACCTCTCTCCTTCTTAGAAAATTATCCTGAGATCCACTTATAGAATATTTCCTTCACATGTGAAGGATAATGTTGCAATTCTTCATCTTTTGCTATGGTAGTTTTCACCTTATGCGTTGCTTGTGATTCCTGATTTATTTTTTTGACCCATAATCATATATATTAAACTTGGTTAAACAAATTACACTTGGTTTTTTTTATTCAATATAATAATAAAATGATTCTTTTTCAAAATTTACACTACTATTAACAAAAATGTCCAGCAGGGGCACTTGAAGAAAAACCATATATATATTTAGACACACACACATTGGTCTTCACTTAAGTTAGTTGTGTATTTGGTTCATATATATGTGCATCTTGTGATTCCTTTCTTCCCTCTCTTAAACGACGACAAACTTTTTCAGGACATAATCCTAGATAATAAGCAATCATAGATAAAGTTATACACTCACTTTATGCGTTTCTTCCATTTATTTATTTATTTTGATGTGGACGCTTCTTTCAAATTAATACAGCTACGGATGCACAAAATATAAGAAAGTGAATGATTGGGACAACTTCCCATCAATGTGTTAACCTTGTGAAAAGAAAAAAAAGTTAGGTAATTTGTTTAGGTAAGTTTTCAACATCGATGTTTTAGTAATTTTTAATGCTAATTTTAATTAATATATATTTTTTTATAATTTAAATTAACGATTAAAATTATTAAAACAATACTTGGTACAGTTGAAATTCTTCTATTTATTTTTTTTTATGAAATAAATGCGCAGTTTTTATTTTATTTTTTAAGTTATTTAAAATATGATCAATGAATTATTACTACATATATAAATAAGATTCAAAATCTCCTTACTTATTTAAACAAAGAATTGAGCTTATCACTTGACATTGGTTATAAATAGTGGCAACTGTGCAAAACTTACAGATCAGCATGTGAATCAACAGAAGTACAGAACACTAGATTTTCCCCTTACTTTGAGAGTTTGAGGTGCTACTGCTACACAGTAATTTACTATACGAATTTTCGAATATACGAATAAATGTTAAAAATTCTTTAATGTAAATTTGAACACAGAACGGTTCATTATTCGCATTCATAAGTCAATACTGCTTACACAACTAGCCAACTATTTCACGATTTGTGTAATATCGATGGTGACAAAGAAACACTAAGGTTTCTGAGGATAGGATTGGCCATTTTCCAATAAATTCGAAGATCTGCCAAATTGTAGCCAAAGACAAGGATAAAAAAAATGATAAATTATATTGACTTTCCCTGAAATTAACAAATATTACATACATTCTTTAATTTGATATTTTACGTTCACCTCTCTATGCGAGATATAAGAATATCGTATCAACATAATCTAAATATAATGTTACCTACCTTCCAAAAAAGTTGGTGTCACATTAAATCAAGAGTACTATGCATACTATTTAACCTCATGAACATAATTTAAGCTAATCTATGAAGCAGAAGCACGGACACTTTGCTAAGTTATGGTATTCACGTGTCGGATACTTTTCGGATACGACACTTAGCGACACTCGTCCGACACGCGTATTTGTTATATCCAACCGTGTCTTAATAAAAAGTAAAAAATTCTTTTCCGGACACGTTTGGACTTTGAACACACTTAAATACCAACACGTGTCAGCGTGTCCAGTCTTATTCTTAACATATATTCTTAAAATAAATTTAGATATAGTATATATTACTATTTATTAAAATAAAAAATATTTTAAATACTTGATATAATTAAAATAAGATATTAAAAATAATTAAAAAATTAATTTATATTTTAATATCAATAAAAAATCAAAATGTCATTACAATTATTTAAAAACTACTTTATATTTTATATGTACGCGTGTCCCGTATCTTATAAGAATTTAAAATTCGCGTGTCGGCGTATCCTATGTCTTAAAATTCGCGTGTCAGCATATCCCGTGTTATCCGTGCATCATAGAAGCTAATATATGGTTGCTATGTCTCGATAAATCTTAGGAATGTTTTCGTCAAAATAAAATACGGTGAGAACTTTTATGTATTATTTTTCACTCAATTTTTATCCCAAACCACGGGAATACTTGGGTATATTTGATTGGAGGGTAAAAATAAAGTTCCATACCCTTAGCTTCTAATTTTCAGCAGTCAAAGATTTCAATGAAATACATATGATCAGGATTTTAAAAAGGTAGAGATTTATGCTGAAAAGCAAGAGAATAGAAACATCAATATAGAGCCACAATATATTGTGGGAAGTTACAAAATAATATTCTATCATGGGATGAGCCTAGCTGCTGCTGTTAGACAAAAAGATAATCAGTCAATGATCTCATCATCTTGATTGTAAGGATTACCAATTTTTGTCAAACTATATTTCTAATGTTGGGACTGTACAAAACAAATAAATAGGAGCAGGAATCTCCTGCTTCAGCATTGGATTTTTTTTAAAAAAAAAAATGAACACAGCTTCTAGGAGGTTGGGTGGACAAAAAGAATTTACACAAAAAGAGATTTTACTTTTCATGGTCGTCTTCTGCAGAATCTTCTACCTTAATTATCAGAGGTTGGTTGAGATCTGTGGATGGTTCAGCTACAACTGGTAATACCGGCGAGGCTGCGATGCCATCAATCTCTTCATTTTCGGCTAAGGCTTTGTCTAAAGCAGCCTTGGCAACTCTAGTAACACATATCATCAGAACCACTGCACAGAACCAAAATTAACAAAGCTCAGTCTTGCTTGATCAGATAAAAAATTGGAATCCTAGTCTTATTTGATACAACTTTTCAAATGAAAATGCTTGTAATATCCAAGCATCTGCAAGCAATGGCAACCGCTGGGCAGCTGTGAGAGACAGAAAGCTCACCAGCCTTCCCAATCAAAGAGAAGAGGAGCAAAAGAGGAACAAATTAAGAACATGATCTCCCAATACTCCAAAATACCAGAGGTTCTGATATCTTGTTTCAGCTAACGTTTAAATGCTGCAGAATACTATTTGCCCCGAATGCTGGGGAGTTTTATGATTTTTTTTTAAAAAAAAAATTGAGTTTTGTCCTGTTGTTGATGTTGCATATAAACATAGCATGTACAATGGTGTGGTGCGTGTCACATTCACCCAGGCTAATGAAATTATGAAAGTCACATTGCAACAGAAGTTGCACTGTGCATTTGAGCAGCCCCATGCAATCGGTACTCTCTGTTTTTAACAAAAACAAAAACAAGAAAAGGGAGGAGAAGAAACCTCCCATAATATATTCTATATTTATCCGAGACTTTCATAATCTATATATTATTAGAAAAACAAACTAGGGACATATCTGTCATTATGACCCAAGATAGTGTTCAAGATAAATGCATCACTAGAGGGAAAGCAACTTACCGGATATCAGGAGGCCACAAATGATAAAAGCCTGCATTCATGAGAGAAAGAGACACGTGTTATATGCATGATGAGACAAAGCACACCTAAATGATCCAGTCAAGAATGTAAACATGCCAACTTCCAAGGTATCTCAGATGTTCACCAATAAAGATACAGGATCATAAAGAACGACAGGATAGTATATCTTACCCAACGGGTCTTGGAGAATTCACCCCATCCGTGTGTCACGTCAGAAAGATCTTTCAAAGTTGTTCCAACATAGACTAGTGCCAGTGTTATTGGCTGCAACAGTAAAAATATTAGGCATTAACGCCTCAACCTTGATTTGCTTTAGAAAACAGACTTTTACTTTTGAGGTAAATGAAAAGTTAATTAACTTTGAATGGATATACTAATCGCATTTTTTAATTCATTAGTTGTTTGAATTATGTGGAGTACACATTTTATATCACTTAACAGAAATGCATTATTAAATTAACGCCTCAATATAGTAGATAATAAAGAGCAAAGAAAATACCATCATTCCTAGCCAGGAAGCCAGCATGTACTCCCCTAATGAAACAGGAGTCACCGACAGGAGATAATTCAGCATATTAAATGGCAGCAAAGGAACAAGCCTAAGTAGCAATACAATCTGTAAGACAGATAATTAAAAAAAAAAAATGAAAATAAATCAGTTGAGAACAAATAACAGAAAGGAATGCCTAGTCACTAAAACAAACAGCAATGGTCATCTTGAGCAATGACTATAAAATGTGATGAAATGAATTTTACAGACAAGATAAATGGGGAAAACAAAAGGATCATCATATGTTAAACACCAAAAGACTTGAAAATTTCAAAACACTATTATATTATATATAAAACCTACAAACCTTAAAGCCAGATCTCTGAATTGCAATTGCCACTGATCTGAACTGTGGATAATCCTTCAACTTAGAAACAACAAATGATCTCCCAATCTGTATAAATCCATGACAAAGATATATAAATGAAAGATAAAAACTATGCAGTGAGAAAACACATGGACTAAAATGCAGCTCAATTAGAAAGATGAGGGGATTGCCAGAGTCATATATGAAGAAGAGCAAGAGAAACAGTGGATATTGCAATAAACTAATTTCAATAAACTAAACAACAGCAAGTAGTGGACCAAAATTTCTTTTTTTGGCAACTGCTTATCAACATGTTAGTTAAAAAACTTACTGTTCTACCAAGAAGGAATGCAGCTCCTGCACCCACAGTTGCACCGATAGAGTCAGCAATAAAGCCTATTGGAAGCCCAAAAAGATATCCACCGCCAAGCTGAAAATGAAACATCAAATAAAGCAACTTAATTAAAGAATGAAAAGAAATAAATAAATGGGGGCCATGCACCGCATACTAAAAGTCAGTAGACACCTAATAAAATCACGTCTAATTGAAATAAGAATTGACAAATTCAAGTCCTCATCGAAAAAGGAAACAAATTGCATAAACACAGCCAACTTTTAAAAGTTCTGTAGGAAATGACAGTATGTCAAAGGCTCTTACAGTGAGCACTGAAGCTGGAACTGCCAAGACTGTCAAAGGAATGTAAGCAACAGCCCTGAAAAATACCAAATAAACAACGAGTTTAAAAATAGGCCAACATTATATTGTATATGTTGTTTTTCTGGAGACACATAGTTTAGACAAAATATTTAAATGACTATGAATGCTAGGGCTGTGAACAATCTCCTCTGGAAACAAGTTACAGTTCAATTACACTTGCGCTCCAGTTCACCCATTCCGACCTTCATTGGTTGTTCAAAGGGAAATGAAGAATAGCTTAGGTGTATATGACTATATGACCTTATCTTGAAAGATCAAATGGTCATACTCACAAAATAAAAGGAAGATACAAGTCATACTACACCTAGTTAGCTTAATCATTCTCCTAAAGCTTAATTTGATTCAATTTTATCGCTAATGTTTAAAATAAATTTCAGTTTTACCCTTAATCTTTTGACACCAATTGAAACAACTTTCACAGTTATGATGCTATTACATATCAAAGTCCAAACAAACAAACACAAATACATACGCATACACAAGTTTTAGGGATCATAAATTAAATCTACTTACAGTACAACAGGTCCCCAGGGCCCAAGATCACGCTCAACCCATAGCAAAAAGTCCTTCATCATCTGCAGATCACAAAACCGTGAAAAGATTCAGAATAAATCCAGAAACAGATTATTTTCTTAATTTTCCACCAACGTAAATCCAAAGGCAATCCAGCCACAAACAACGCTAGCTCAACATTTCACATTTCAGAAATGCTAGTCGAATATCCAGAGATAAAAGCGCGTTAATCAAAAGACGGAAATGGAAATGAAGAAATAAAGATTGGATGAATACCTTTTCGATGGGGAGAGTGAAGCAGGCGGTGACAACGGCGGCGATGAGGAGGAGGAAGAGGGAGATACGGAGGGCGGCGGGCCATGAGAAGGCCATGTTGAAGAGCCTGCGACGCCAACGCCTGCTGCTGCTGCTGCACTGGTCGTCGTCGTCGTTGAGATCCGACCAATCTTGCTTCAACGAAGAGCGAGCCCTCAATCCCACAAGGTTTGCCAGATTTGGAACCCTATATTTCCCCCAATTTTTTTCTTTCCTTCTTTTTTTTTAGCACTAGGCCTAAAAATCCAACAATTTTTTTTATTTTTTATTTTTATTTAATCCAGCAATGGTAAAAACGAATAGCGTGGTTTTAGGTCTTGAGTCTATTATTGTGTTTTTCCCTCTTTTGCGTCTCTGTAACTGTTAATCACTCACAGATAGAAGCCAAGAAGAGACGCACAAGAGAACTTCGGTTGGTGCTTCGGGGTTAGTTTTGTAATTTCGGTCCATTCTGTTTGCTTATTCGGGCATTCTTCTACGTCCCTACGTGTACCGACAATACCTCTGCCCTTTATGTGCGAAATAAGCAACTCCTTACTTCCTCAAAATTGAAAGAGAAAGTAACTTTATTAAATTCTGGCATGTAATTAATAAAAAAAAGTGAATTATTGAATGAAATCTCACATTAATTTTATATCATTAAAATTATTATTAATAATTATTTAATGGTTACAAATCATAAAAATTGCTGCCCTTAACATTTCTCAAAGAAAAATACTAAAAAATTTTTAGAATTTATCGTATTTTTTAAACGTTAAAAATATTAAATTTTAATCGTTTTCTAATATTTCTCATATTTAAATATTTTTTTTTTTTGGATAAAGTAATGGTGCAAACTGCAAAATGAGTTTTAGTAATTAATAGAAGGTGGTATAACAAATAAATAAAGTAGTTTTAATAGTAATACCGAAGCTGGAATTCCCTCCCCTTACTTATGAAACTTAGTTTCACATCAGCATGATATCTTATTATCCAATCTAAGTGACCATCCACTACACTCTACACATGGAGATGGCTTGCAAGAAATAATGAAGCATAGCAAATATATTCTTTAAACTTTGATATACTTGTTTATCATCATCAATCAATAGTAAAAACTGTTTTGAGGAATATACAATACAAACAATCATGGTTACAAGTTACAAATGTATTAACAAGAAAGAATGCTAAGGCTACCTTGCACATATTGCATTGAGCAGAACATGAACTAACACGAGGTCTACAAAATACAGATGACCCATTTGACCATCTCGCCATTTCATCTTCAAAGGAGCCCTTCCATAGTGAACTCCATCGTTGCAACGATTATCAAAATGCCATGGATATGTCATATCAAAGTTATCAATCACGCCAGTAACAATGCCTGCTTCTTTCAATTTCTCTAGGAATACCCCGTTGAACACCTCCATCTTGTTAGGATTGAATGCTAGTGATCTTGCATATCCGCCAGTTGCCACTGTGCTCCGGTAAAAGAGCCTCGGCGGCACCAGCCCCCGATGGCTCACTTTGTTCACAACATCAGCCCAGAATGATGCTGCATAGTCTGCACCAGCAGAAAATGCTCTGATGTTACGCCAGTGGACGCCATCGTGCAAGCCAGAGTTGAGGATCAGAGTGTCTGGGATTGTGTCTTCTGAGAAGTACTTCCTCACCAATCTTCGAAATCCTTCATCCCTTAGAGAATCCAATCCAAGATAGTTCTGTGTTTCATTCCAGTGACCATTGAAAATGCTTGTAATCCTAACTTTTTGAGATGGATCTTTTGGGTTCGAAAAATTCATATCAAATCTTCTAGGGACAGTATGTATTTCAGGCAAATCCAGAACAAAATTGAGCATATTTCTTATCGTGTCAACATGATTTGAATCACCCCAGAAGAAAATCCACCGATTCTTTATGCAATTCCAAGCAGACTCGGATGAATACATCTTGAATGCGCAGTGTGTCGAGTAAACCCAACCATTGCTCTCTAGAATCCCCAATGAACCATCACACCATGGAGCTTTGCATGGAAAATTTGGTGCTAAGCATCTATATCTACCATCATTACTGATTTGGCAATCATCATTCTTGCCAAGCCTTGTCCACCTTCCACACCAAACATCCCTATCAAAATCGGAAGCTTTGCAAGTCTCTAGTTCTGGTAACTGAGAACTGCTGTTGTAGAATCTAATTGCAACTCTGAGAACCACGCGGTCATAGACAAATCTCCATGGAGTGAATTTCAGACCTTCAAAGTGTCTATAAAGCAGAATTATAGTGAGATTGTATAGCCCTTCGAAATCAGGATGAACCTGAAGTGAAATTGTATAAGAACCATTGTTGAAATCCTTCACCAAAGGCCTAGATTTCCATGATTCCCCTGAAAGATCAGTCTCAAAGTAATCCCCACCTAAACAGCGAGGCTTCCCAGAATCATCCAATGCTCGAAAAACGAATTCATGCACATCTCCAGCTGATAGCTCTATCACATTCTTCCCACCATCCAAACCAGGAACCGAAATCCCCACCGTCTTAGAATCTCTACAAGGTTCCCCTCCAGGAGCTAACCATCTAGCTAAAAGATTTGAAGTCAAATTTGGCTCCAATTCACTTGAAATCCAACTTGAATAATGCCCTAATTGAACTTGGTTCACCACTGGGGTTTCAGAACTTCCATTTTTATCAAGCTTTTCAGATACACAGCTAAAGTTCCTAGCACAAACTAGTTCCACCGACACAGAGTGTGTGATGTTAACATGATTATCATAGGAATCAAAGTTGCTAACATTGGTTTGGTTCTTTTGATTGAGACTAAATTGGGGGATAAAAGTGGAGTTTCCATGGGAATGAGACCTTAGAGAGAGAGAATCTTGATGGTACCTCCAAGCTTCAATGATGTTCCTAACAGTGTAGCCATCAAAACTCCAAACCACAACCATTCCAACAAAAACAAAAGCAGTGAGCAAACCAACCCGCCAATTCAGCATTAGATTGCACCACCACAGTGTTCTATGACTATGATTCTCCACTTTTTCCGCCATTAGAGCAAAAACTACAAACTTCCAACCCCAACACCACGATACAGTAGCAACAAAGCCAAAATCGGATTTTCCAATGCCCAATATAGTAAAGTTGTTAACTTGGACAATCAGAGCAAAAAAGGGTATCTTCAATTGAATTCACAAGAATGATGAAAAGAAAAAAAAAATACAAAATAAAAAGCTTCGATGAAAAAGAGAAGAAAAAAAGATAGTGGTGTTACTCACTTACAAGGTGGGTTTCAAAATTCAAACTTTCAATGTCACGTGACTCATGTCAGAGAGAGAGAGAGGTGAATCCATGCAGAAGAAGAAGTCATGGCAGAGTCATGGTATGAGTATGAGTCTCACAACAATGTTATGCATTCATTTTCAATGGCCATAGTGCATATAGAGTCGAGAATATTATTTCAATGACCGAAACAGCGAAGGTCGTAAAAGGGATTTATGCTCAACTCAAAATTTGATTCTAGCATTTGTTAGGCTATTAGAGTTAATGGACTACCTAACTAAAATTTGTGGATAAAAAATATAATAAAATTGAATAAAAATTTAGATAATAATAAAAATAATAAGATAAAATTATAATTTTTAAAATAATAAAAAAATTATAATGCTTTTTATATATTATAAAAATTTAATAATAACAACAATGAAGTTTTGTCTCACTAAATGGAACTGTGTACATGTAGATTTTGTTAAGATAATTTATTAAATTTTGATTAAATAAAAAATTATAATTTAACTAGTTTAATTATCCGATTCACCACCTTAATCACCACGTGTATCATCTTTAAGTTAATCAAATTATAACATTATTCTTTAACTAAATCTTAAGGTGTCAAATTAATGGGTCTGTTATCTTATAAATTCTTTATTTTTCCTTTCTTTTTTTGATGTAGGACTAGCTTCATATACTCCGAACACTTGCAATATTAACAATCTTCCATCAAGTATGAGTCTCCACATCAAGTATCAACTCTCCCTCTTTCTAGCTTCTCCACCACGAGTATTCGTCCATCAAACCGCCGTAAAACACCGCGGGACATGCCGTCCGGACCACTTTTACCGAAAAAACTTTCGATACTTCACCGTGAATACCCCTTAAAACCACCAGATCGGTTAACTATCAGCTATGATTCCACTTGTTGGGCCACCGTGGGGAGCTCTCGACCATCGAAAAGATTTCAGGAAGAAATCAAACGAGAAAATAAAACCATTAGGTAATAAAACCATGTACTTATTTTTAAATGTTAACAATATCAGTTCCTACATCATTTATTTTCAAAGACTCCAAATAAATTTAGATCTCTTTGAAAATTATAATCATAACACATTAGGAACAAAAAAGGAGAAAAAAACACATAAACTACCAAAATCACCGCCTAATCTCAAGTTGAGAGTATTTTTTCAATGACTGAAAAAGTGAAGGTCCTAAAAAGGATTATGGTAAACTAAAATTTTGATTCTAGCATTTGTTAGGCTACTAGAATTAGCGGCACCACAACTAAAATTTGTGGATGAAAAACACAATGAAACTGAATAAAAATTTAGATCATAATAAAAATAATATGATAAAATTATAATTTTTTAAAATAATTTCATAATATATAATATTCTTTTATATATTATGAAAATTCTTATAAAAAAATTATACATATTAAAAATTTTATTAATTTTTTTCATATTTTTACTTATTAATTCTATATAAAATTTACTATACATTAGCAATTGTTTTAACCACATATATAATTAAGTTTTAATTTTGATGTATTGACAATGTAAAATTAATAATTTTGTTGAATTTTTTATTATTCAATTATGGTAATAAAAGTATGAACTTATTTTTAAATGTTAACAACATCAGTCTCCACATCATTTATTATCAAAAACTCTAAATAAATTTAGATCTCTTTGAAAAATGTAATCATAACACATTAGGAAAGAAAAAAGGAGAAAAAACACACAAACCAGCAAAACTATTGCCTAATCTAGAGTTGAGAATATTTTTTCAATGACCGAAAAAGTGAAGGTCCTAAAAAGGATTATGCTAAACTAAAATTTTGATTCTAGCATTTGTTAGGCTATTAGAGTTAGCGACACCACAACTAAAATTTGTGGATGAAAAACACAATGAAATTAAATAAAAATTTAGATCATAATAAAAATAATATGATAAAATTATCATTTTTTAAAATAATTTCATAATATATAATATTCTTTTATATATTACAAAAATTCATATAAAAAAATTATACATATTAAAAATTTTATTAATTTTTTTCATATTTTTTACTTATTAATTCTATATAAAATTTATCATACATTAGCAATTGTTTTAACCATTTATATATAATTGAGTTTTAATTTTGATGTATTGACAATGTAAAATTAATAATTTTGTTGAATTTTTTATTATTCAATTATGATAATAAAAGCATGGACTTATTTATAAACGTTAACAACATCAGTTTTTACATCATTTATTATCAAAAACTCTAAATAAATTTAGATTTCTTTGAAAAATGTAATCATAACACATTAGAAAAGAAAAAGAAGAAAAAAAATACACAAACTACCAAAATCACTGCCTAATCCAGAGTTGAGAATATTTTTTCAATAACTGAAAAAGTGAAGGTCCTAAAAAGGATTACGTTAAACTAAAATTTTGATTCTAACATTTATTAGGCTACTAAAGTTAACGGCACCGCAACTAAAATTTGTGGATGAAAAACACAATGAAATTGAATAAAAATAATATGATAAAATTATAATTTTTTAAAATAATTTTATAATATATAATATTCTTTTATATATTATAAAAATTCATATAAAGAAATTATACATATTAGAAATTTTATTAATTTTTTTTATATTTTTACTTATTAATTCTATATAAAATTTACCTTACATTAGCAATTGTTTTATCCACTTATATATAATTGGATTTTAATTTTGATGTATTGACAATGTAAAATTAATAATTTTATTGAATTTTTTATTATTCAATTATGGTAATAAAAGCATGGACTTATTTCTAAATGGCAACAACATCGGTCTCTATATCATTTATTATCAAAGACTCTAAATAAATTTAGACCTTTTTTAAAAATATAATCATAACACATTAGGAAAGAAAAAAGGAGAAAAAAATACACAAATCACCAAAACTACCGCCTAATCTAGAGTTGAGAATATTTTTTCAATAACTGAAAAGGTGAAGATCCTGACACCACAACTAAAATTTGTGGATGAAAAACACAACGAAATTGTCATACATCATATTTGTGACAAGTGTATGATTAAAAACAAAGTTGTGAGAACCGAACCAATCAATAAACTAATAAAGTTACCAATTTAATGGTTCATTAGTTCGACCAGAGTTCGATTGAAATTTAATCGGAGTTCGACCGGGATTCGACCGGAATTCGACCGAAGTTTGACCGATTTAATTAAATATTAAATAAAATTATTAAAAAATCTATATATAATTTTGAACATATAAATTCAATAATTTCTAACTTAACAAAATTCAAAATTTTATACCAAAAATTATTCATAATTTAATATTAGAAGTTCACAAATAACTTCAAACATCAAAGTTCATAACGAAAAATAACCAAAACGCACATAATAACAAACACATAATGTTCTACTATCAAAAGAAATATTAACAAACAAGTTTTCAACTAATCAAAGGTACCTCATAAAAAATTATAATCATAATTTATTTGTTATTTCTGATGTATGGAATGATTGATGTTGCAATAAAAGATAAATTGAATCAAAACACAAAATGACTTATGCAAAGAAAAGAAAGGCATTAGGAAAGAAAAAAAGAGAAAAAAAAATACACAATCCACCAAAATCACCGCCTAATCTAGAGTTGAGAATATTTTTTCAATGACGGAAAAAGTGAAAGTCCTAAAAAGGATTATGCTAAACTGAAATTTTGATTCTAGCATTTATTAGGCTACTAGAGTTAGCGACACCGCAACTAAAATTTGTGAATGAAAAACACAATAAAATTAAATAAAAATTTAGATCATAATAAAAATAATATGATAAAATTATAACTTTTTAAAATAATTTCATAATATATAATATTCTTTTATATATTATAAAAATTCATATAAAGAAATTATACATACTAGAAATTTTATTAATTTTTTTCATGTTTTTACTTATTAATTCTATATAAAATTTACCATACATTAACAATGGTTTTAACCACTTATATATAATTGAGTTTTAATTTTGATGTACTGATAATGTAAAGCGTTTTACATAGTTGTGCAATTATTCGTTCTTTTAGATAATCGTTCATATGGTTAATGTAAAAGATAATTATTTTTACTGATTTAGAGTTATGTAATTGGATGCACATATAAAACTATTTTACACTAATAATGCATTAAAATTAAATTCTATATAATTTGTTATAAATAAATAAATAAATAAATAATATAAAAAATAAACAAATCACTACTTGTTCAATTTTTATTAAAATCGATAAATATCAATTTAATCTTATCAACTTAAAAAATTATATGACAAGTTAATAAATATCAATTTAATTTCATCATTATGTATAATTTGTTTTTAATGCATGATTCGTTAATAAGTCAAAAATTACAACTAATACAATTTATTTAATTTTGATCAAATAAAAAATTATAATTTAACTAGTTTAATTATTCCATTCACCACCTTTAACAATTTTGCTAACTTATCAAGTTACATGTTGGACAAAATGATTAACCAAGTTAAAACATCTATAAATCACCACTTGTATCATCTTTACGTTAATCAAATTATAACATTATTCTTTGACTAAATCTTAACCATTCAAGTGGTATATAAGCTATACCATGCCACAATGCTTTCTTTATTTTCTATTTGATAATCATCAAATTGTGTAAACATTAATTTCATATAATTTGGTACGTGAGCAAATTTTATAAAGTTCTACCATTTAAAAATTTTCCCAGTTTTTAGTATGTTGTATTTGTTTTTAAGCAATAGAAAAATGTTTTTTTTCTTTCACAGCATTTAATAATGGCCGTTTTTTGAAATCAGGAGTATCATTTAAGGGATGAAACCCAAATTATATGAAATTAACCAAGATACTCCTAATGTAAAAAATGGCCCTTTGTTCTTTGTTTTACACTTTACTCTCTCTTTTCTTTTATATATATCATTATTTTATTTTATTTATTCTTCTTGTGAACTCAACCAAACCAACATACACCAAACCCTGTTCTTATGATATTATCGAGTTTGTTACGCGGCTTTTGCTTGAACTCTCGTGTAACTTGGAGACTTTTGGAGCTTCTAACAGAAAATTCATTATAGCGATCGTTGATAATTAAGAAGATGAGATGTAATTAATTCAATTTGAAAACAACATCCTAAGAAAAATATGGCTTCAATCATAGAATGGGTTATTTTTCCACTAATTAGTGATTTAAAATAATTATAAAATACAATATTATATTATTTTAAATAATATGATTTAAACTATAACCATATATCCTTAGCCGGTGGATGCCAATAAGTGTATTTTCGAAAGAGGTTACGTTCCCTTCACAATTATTCTACAAATGAAATATGCCAATAAGTTATATATGTTGAAAAATACAAGGTTATGGTATGCGATGCCGTCCCCTTCACAATTATTTTAGGAGAAAACCATTAAACTAGAAGAATCTTTAATCAAGATAGCTTAGCTTGTGGTTAACTCAGTAATGTGGTTAAATAAGTATGGAGGTTTAAATTTTGTTTTGTGGCAAACTTTTTTAATGAAACTCTAATCTGTGACAATTAATTCTTGACTTACTAAATTGGAAGATACTGTAAAAAAAAAAAAAAAAAAGAATCTTTTAAATTTAATAATGATACAAGTGTTTTTATAAAAAAAATTGTATACGATAAATAAATTTTATATTTACAAACTATTTGGACATTTGATCCAAAATTTTGTAAAAATATTTAAATTATTTAAAATGTATGCAAAAAAAATTAAAATCTAAATTTCATCTCATTTTTAAAAATATCTTTTTTCATTTACAAAAAATACTTACTTGGCTTAAAATTATAAAATTTTAAAAATAAAAATTTTATTTTTTTAATTATATTTATAAATAATTACACTAAAATTTAATTTTATTTTTTTTTTAAAAAATATATATTTAATAATTGAGTTTTTTTATCATGCTTTAAAATATTTTAAAGATATTTTTATTACTAAAAAATTTAAAAATACTTTAATAACTGAGATATTTTTTATAGTTTATTCTTATTTTAGGGACATATAAATCTAAAAGTGGTTGGGCCTTGGGCCTTGGGCAAATGAATGGATTCCAGGAGAGAGAGCACCAATAGCGTCGGTGATAAGACCTTATATCCCATTATTGACTAACACTTGTCACCCACAACTTGTATAAATTGGAAGGACTATAATAATACCAAGTATGAACACCATGGCCCATGCACATGTAGGGAACTCACTCTAATATCTTGTTAATTTTCACTGCAAATTTCTGTATGCTCTGACTCACCCATCAATGAATTGCGATTAAACCGCATAAGAGGCCAATCCTGTCAAACTGTGGTCACAATTTTTCATTAGATTATCATGGTCTCCCACAAATTAAAAATGTCATACATCATATTTGTGATAAGTGTATGATTAAAAATAAAGTCGTGAGAACCAAATCGATTAATAAACTAGTAAAGTTACTGATTTAATGGTTCATTAATTCGACCAGAATTTGATTGGAGTTTGATCGGAATTCGACCAGAATTTGACCGATTTAATTAAATATTAAATAAAATTATTAAAAAATCTATATATAATTTTGAATATACAAATTCAATAATTTCTAGTTTAACAAAATTCAAAATTTTATACAAAAAATTATTCATAATTTAATATTAGAAATTCACAAATAACTTCAAATATCAAAGCTCATAACAAAAAATAACCAAAACGTACATAATAACAAACACATAATGTTCTACTATCAAAAGAAATATTAACAAACAAGTTTTTAACTAATCAAAGGTATCTCATCAAAAATCATAATCATAATTTATTTGTTATTTCTGATGTATGGAATGATTGATGTTGCAATAAAAGATAAATTGAATCAAAGCACAAAATGACTTATGCAAAGAAAAGAAAGGCTCAATTTTATCGTTATGGAAGCCTTGAATGTGATGTGCCTAGTTATGGATTCAGGGCATGCTAGACCAAAATTTGGGACAGCTTTTTGTGAGTGGCAAGGGTAAGAACTCGGACCATACGAGTTCTGTGTTCCAAAAAGTTGCTCAACAAATTGAAGGGTTCGATTTGGCAGGGGGAATTTGAATTTCAAAGCAAGCAAATCGGATCCTCTCTCTCTAATCTCTCTCTCTCTATATATATATATATATATGAATTTTTTATATGAATGAGAAAATGAATTCGCACTGTCTATGGACTTATTTTTAAATGTTAACAATATCAGTTTCTACATTATTTATTATCAAAGACTCTAAATAAATTTAAATCTCTTTAAAAAATGTAATTATAACACATTAAAAAAAAGGAAAAAAAAACACACAAACCACCAAAATCACCGCCTAATCTAGAGTTGAAAATGTTTTTTCAATGACCGAAAAAGTGAAGGTCTTAAAAAGGATTATGCTAGACTAAAATTTTGATTCTAGCATTTGTTTGGCTACTAAAGTTAGCGACACCACAACTAAAATTTGTGGATGAAAAAGACAACGAAATTGAATAAAAATTTACATCGTAATAAAAATAATATTATAAAATTATAATTTTTTAAAATAATTTCATAATATATAATATTCTTTTATATATTATGAAAATTCATATAAAGAACTTAGACATATTAAAAATTTTATTAATTTTTTCATATTTTTACTTATTAATTCTATATAAAATTTACCATACATTAGCAATTGTTTTAACCACTTATATATAATTGAGTTTTAATTTTGATGTATTTACAATGTAAAATTAATAATTTTGTTGAATTTTTTATTATTCAACTATGATAATAAAAGCATAGACTTATTTTTAAATGTTAACAACATCAGTCCCTACATCATTTATTATCAAAGACTCTAAATTTCATAACACATTAAAAAAAAAAAGAGAGAAAAAACACACAAACCACCAAAATCACCTCCTAATCTATAGTTGAGAATAATTTTTCAATAACCGAAAAAGTGAAGGTCCTAATCAGGATTATGCTAAACTAAAATCTTGATTCTAGAATTTGTTAGGCTACTAGAGTTAGCGGCATTGCAACTAAAATTTGTTGATGAAAAACACAATGAAATTGAATAAAAATAATAAGATAAAATAATAATTTTTTAAAATAATTTCATAATATATAATATTCTTTTATATATTATGAAAATTCATATAAAGAAATTATACATACTAGAAATTTTATTAATTTTTTTTCATATTTTTACTTATTAATTCTATATAAAATTTACCTTACATTAGCAATTGTTTTATCCACTTATATATAATTGAATTTTAATTTTGATGTATTGACAATGTAAAATTAATAATTTTGTTAAATTTTTTATTATTCAATTATGGTAATAAAAGCATGGACTTATTTCTAAATGTTAACAACAATAGTCTATATAATTTATTATCAAAGACTAAATAAATTTAGATCTCTTTGAAAAATGTAATCATAACACATTAGAAAAGAAAAAAAGAGAAAAAAAAATACACAAACCACCAAAACCACCGCCTAATCTAGAGTTGAGAATATTTTTTCAATAACCGAAAAAGTGAAGGTCCTAAAAAGGATTATGCTAAACTGAAATTTTGATTCTAGCATTTGTTAATTTTCACTGCAAATTTCTATATGCTCTGACTCACCCATCAATGAATTACGATTAAACTGCACAAGAGGCCAATCCTGTCAAACTGTGGTCACAATTTTCTATTGGGTTATCATGGTTTCCCACAAATTAAAAATGTCATACATCATATTTGTGACAAGTGTATGATTAAAAATAAGGTTGTAAGAACCGAATCGGTCAATAAACTGGTAAGGTTATTGGTTCAATAGTTTATTAGTTCGACCGAAATTCGATCGGGGTTTGACCGAAATTCGACCGGAATTTAATCGGAGTTCGACCGGAATTCGATCGGAATTCGATCGGAATTTAACCAATTTAATTAAATATGAAATAAAATTATTAAAAAATCTATATATAATTTTGAATATATAAATTCAATAATTTCTAACTTAATAAAATTCAAAATTTCACAATTTCATACCATAAATTATTCATAATTTAATATTAGAAGTTTATAAATAACTTCAAACATCAAAGTTCATAACAAAAAATAACCAAAACGTACATAATAACAAATACCTAATGTTCTACTATCAAAAGAAACATTAACAAACAAATTTTTGTTGTGATAAGGATGAAAGATGAGATGGATGATCATCATTAATATGGGCGTTTGATTTCAATACTGAATGGCTTAACTTCTCAAGGCAAACCAAATTAATGAAGTTGAAAAATGTAAAACTTCCTTACCTATAAATAGAGAAGCAACTGAGAAATACTACACACATCAATAAACAAAATCAATTCTCTCTCTCTTTACGTTCCAATTTTACTCAATACATCTCTCTATCTCTCTTTATATATATATATACATTACAACATATAATATTAGTAAATACATATATAAATTATTGTTATTGAGCTAACTATATTAATACTATAGTCTTCTATTTATACATCTTTATGTTATATTTAGTATATCTTTTATTTATTTTACAACACGTTATCAGCATGAGACTCTGATCAAATTTTTAGGAAGACTCAGGTAACAAATTTTCATTATGTCGAAATTCTTTCATCTTGAATTTAATGCTCTTGATATATCTGGAAACAATTATTTATCACGGATACTAGATGCTAAAATCCATCTTGATTCAATAGATCTTAGAGATACGGATACCATTAAGGCTGAAAATAATACATCCCAAAAGAATAAAGTCAAAGTCATGATTTTTCTTCGTCGTCATCTTGATGTATGATGAATATCTCACATTAAAAGATCCTGCAGATCTGTGGAAAGACCTTGAAAAAAGGCACAATCATCAAAAGACGGTGATACTTCCTCAAACCCGATATGTTAGAGAAAATTTTCTCGACCTTCCATGCCTCGAATGTGCTCCTAAAGCAGCAGTATCGAGAAAAAAAGATTTTAAAAATATTCTAAGCTAATTTATTGCCTTCTTATTGCTGAACGCAACAATGAGTTGCTCTTAAAAAATCATGAAGTGCGTTCAGCTGGCGCTGCCCCATTTCCTGAAGTAAATGCGGCAAATCATAACCCCAGAAGAGGTAAATGGCAAGATTTTGGTAATAAGAAAAATTATGGAAGGAAGAAGAATTATATTCATAAGAAAGGATCTCACCAGAAGTGGGATAAAGAAAGAAACAATGGGCAAAGTAAATCAATTGAGGATAAATACTTCCGTTGTGGTGGAAAGGGCCATTGGTCACGTACTTGTCGTACCCCAAGGCACCTAGTTGATCTTTATCAAGCATCCTTGAAAAATGATGACAAAGGAAAGGAAACAATTTTTGTTTCAAATGATGAAAATTCCACCACTCATTATGATATATCTAATTTATTTGAGGATCTTGAAGGAAATATTGGCTATTTGATCAATGATGGAATAGTTTAATATGTGTGTTTGTTAAGTATTTATGTGAATAATTTTACTGTGCATGTACTTCTACTCATTTTATTATTTGTCTTTGAAGAGAATGACAAAGACATATAGTGAAGATATTTGCCTTGCGAATAGTGCAAGTTCCCACACCATTCTCAAAAGTAATATATATTTTACCCATTTTGTGCCAAAAGATGAATATGTTAATACTATTATTGGCTCGGACAATGTAATAGAAGACTCCGGAAGAGCTATAATTTTGTTTCCTGGAGGAACAAAATTCATAATAAATAATGCACTATTATCTACCAAGTCTCTGAGAAACTTGTTGAGTTTCAAAGATATTCGTAGAAATGGATATCATATTGAAACAATGAATGAGGGAAATCATGAGTACTTGTATATCACAATCCATGATTCAAATAAAAATATTATATTAGAAAAGTTACCCTCACTTTCATCTGGGTTGTATTATACTAGAATTAGTGCAATTGAATCACATGCCATTGTAAACCAGAAGTTTACTAGCCCAAATAAATTCATAACTTGGCACGACCGATTGGTCATCCGGGAACAACCATGATGCGGAGAATTATTGAAAACTCCTATGGACATTCACTAAAGAACCAGAAGATTCTTAAATCTAGTGAATTTTGTTGTGCTGCATGTTCTCAAGGGAAGTTAATTTTAAGGTCATCACCATTAAAGATTGGATTTGAGTCCTCTAAATTCCTATAAAGGATTCAAGGCGATATATGTGGACCTATTCATCCACCATATGGATCTTTTAGATATTTTATGGTCCTGATAGACGCATCTTCAAGATGGTCACATGTGTGCTTATTGTCTTCTCGCAACCTGGCGTTTGCGAGATTACTGGCTCAAATTATTCGATTAAAAGCACAATTTCCAGAAAATTCAATCAAAGCAATTCGTCTTGATAATGTTGGTGAATTTACTTCCCAAGCTTTGATGCTTACTATATGGCTAATGGAATAAGTGTTGAACATCCAGTAGCTTATGTTCACACACAAAATGGGTTAGCAGAATCACTTATTAAGTGCCTCCAATTAATTGCTAGACCCTTACTTATGAGAACTAATCTCCCAACCTCGGTTTGGGGGATGCTATTTTATATGCCGCAACACTTATTCGTTTGAAGCCAACGAGTTACCATTAGTTCTCTCCTATGCAATTAGCTTTTGGCCAGCAGCCAAATGTTTCCCATTTAAGAATATTTGGGTGTGTGACATATGTTCCCATTGCACCACCTAGTCGCACCAAAATGGGACCCCAAAGAAAATTGGGGATATATGTTGGATATGATTCTTCCACTATAGGGAGGTATCTTGAGATACAAACTGGAGATGTATTTAAAGCCCGGTTTGCGGATTGTCATTTCGATGAATCAAAATTTCCAACATTAGAGGGAGAGAATAAGCTTCCTAAAAAGGAACTTAATTGCAATGCATCATCGTTGATGCATTTAGATCCTCAATCAGGGCAATGTGAACTAGAAGTTCAAAAGAGTATACATTTGCAACGAATAGCAAATGAATTACCTGATGCATTTTTCGATACAAAAAGGATAACCAAATCTTATATACAAGCGAAAAATGCTCCAATTTGAATTGATGTCCCAGTAGGACAAGTAGCCACTGAAGCAAATTCACGCCAGAAGCGTGGCAGGCCTGTCGGTTCCAAAGACAAAAATCCTCGAAAAAGAAAAGAGGTAAATACAATTCCTATTGAAAAAGATATAGTAGAGACACCTGCAGTTGTCCAAAATTCTGATATAGTTTTAACGCCAGAAGATGTTCAGGTACCTGAAAATTGTGAAAATGACGAGATCTCGATAAATTATGTCTTTACAGGAGAGAAATGGGACCGAAATAAGACAATTGTCAATGAAATATTTGCATATAATGTGGCATTAAATATCATGCATGAAAGTAAGGATCTTGAGCCAAGATCAGTCGAAGAATGTCGACAAAGGAATGATTGGCCAACATGGAAAGAAGCCATGAAGGCTGAGTTAGACTTACTTGTAAAACGTGAAGTCTTTGGACCTGTAGTCCGTACACCAGAAGATGTAAAATCTGTTGGATACCGATGGATATTTGTGAGAAAACGAAATGAGAAAAAAGAAGTTGTACGCTACAAAGCTCAACTTGTAGCACAAGGTTTTTCATAGAGACCCGGTATAGATTATAAAGAAACGTATTCTCCTGTAGTAGATGCGATAACATTGCGTTATTTGGTCAGTTTATCTGTATATCATAACTGCATATGCATTTAATGGATGTGGTAATAATCTATTTGTACGGCTCATTAGATCAGGATATCTATATGAAAGTCCCTGAAGGACTAAAGATATCTAAACCATCCAATGAATATTCGCAAGGATTATACTCAGTCAAATTGTAAAGATCTTTATATGGTCTAAAGCAATCTGGATAAATGTGGTATAATCGTCTTACTGAGTATCTGGCCAAAAATGGATTCAAGAATGATGATATCTGTCCATGTATTTTTATAAAGAAATCTGCATCTGAATTCATTATAATTGCTGTGTATGTTGATGATTTAAATATCATTGGGACTAATGAAGAGATTCTAACAATTATAAAAACTTTAAAAGAAGAGTTTGAGATGAAAGATCTTGGAAGGACTAAATTTTGTCTCGGCCTGCAGATCGAGCATATAAAAAATGGGATGTTTATTCATCAAACAACATACACAGAAAAGATCTTGAAGATATTTTATATGGATAAGTCACATCACTTGAGTACCTCGATGATCGTAAGGTCTTTGGACGTAGAAAAGGATCAATTCCGTCATAAAGAAGAAAATGAAGATATCCTTGGTCCTGAAGTACCATATTTTAGTGTCATTGGAGCGCTAATGTATCTTGCTAATAATACACGACCTGATATATCATTTGCTGTGAATTTACTAGCAAGATATAATTCCTCTCCAACCAGAAGACATTGGAGTGGAATCAAACAAATTTTTCGATATCTTCATGGAACGGTTGACATGGGATTGTTTTATCCATATGGATCCAAGTCACAACTAGTTGGCTATGCAGATGCTGGATACTTGTCTGATCCACACAAAGGGAGATCTCAAATAGGATACCTCTTCACATATGGTGGTACAGCTATATCATGGAGGTCCACAAAACAGACGATTACGACAACATCCTCTAATCATGCTGAAATACTAGCGATTCATGAAGCAAGTCACGAGTGTTTTTGGCTCAGGAGTTTGATCCAATATATTCTGTCATCATGTGGACTGATTGATCATAAGATAGCTCCAACTGTCCTGTTTGAAGATAATACAGCATGCACTGCTCAATTTAAAGGCGGATACATCAAAGGTGATAGAACAAAGCATATTTCTCCCAAATTCTTCTTCACTCATGATCTTCAAAATCAGGGGACAATTGATGTCCAACAGATCCGTTCAAGTGATAATCTGGCAGATTTATTCACAAAGTCATTCCCGAAATCCTCTTTTGAAAGATTGGTACATGAGATTAGGATGCGCCGATTTCGAGACATTAAATGATGTCAACAAGAGGGGGAGACTGTACTCGTTTTTTCTTGGTCAGATTTTTTTTCCATTAGGTTTTTCTTGACAAGGTTTTTAATGAGACAATCCTCATCACAAAGGATTTCGTACTCTTTTTCCTTCGCTAAAATTTTTTTCTCATTGAATTTTTCTTTAGTAAGGTTTTAACAAGGCATAATCCTAAATGGTCATCCAAGGGAGAGTGTTGTGATAAGGATGAAAGATGAGATGGATGACCATCATTAATATGGGCGTTTAATTTCAATACTGAATGGCTTAACTTCTCAAGGCAAACCAAATTAATGAAGTTGAAAAATGTAAAACTTCATTGCCTATAAATAGAGAAGCAACTGAGGAATACTACACACATCAATAAACAAAATCAATTCTCTCTCTCTCTCTTTACGTTCTAATTTTACTGAATAATTCTCTCTCTCTCTCTCTATATATATATATATATATATATATATATATATATATATATATATATTACAACATATAATATTAGTAAATACATATATGAATTATTGTTATTGAGCTAACTATATTAGTACTATAGTCTTTTATTTATACATCTTTATTTTATATTTAGTATATCTTTTATTTATTTTACAACAATTTTTAACTAATCAAAGGTATCTCATCAAAACTTATAATCATCATTTATTTGTTATTTCTGATGTATGAAATGATTGATGTTGCAATAAAAGATAAATTGAATCAAAGCACGAAATGAGTTACGCAAAGAAAAGAAACAATGACAAGGAAAAAGGAGAAGACACCAAATGGTGAAATTGAGTAATAGAAACAAATCTGTGTTGGAGATGAAAGGGAAATAATAGCAGAACTGAAAGGGAAATACCACAAACATGGATAAGTGAAGGAAATGAACAAGAATACAGACCGACAACAACACCAACAACAAATTTGGACAGCTAAAACACTAAAACTAAGAATAATTAAGGTTCAACACAATGGCCCAAGAAGCCATATCTTTCCCCAAACCAAATCACTATTCAACACACAGAAAATCAGAAATAACAAATAAATGATAAATCAGCAAACAATAACCTCACAAAATCCAATTAATCAAGTGTTAAACGCCTAAACACTAAACCAGCAAGCAGACACCGATGAGATGGCTAATCAGTGCTTACCGGTTAACACAGAGAAGGCGAGGTCGGTGAGGAGGAACGCGAGCGATAGAGGACGCGACACCGGCGAATAGCCGAACACAGAGAAGGCGAGGTCGGCGATTATAAAGACGCGGTGGGGGCTATGGGCTGCAGTGCTCAAAACTGTCGTTGCGGTGGTTGCGGTGGCTTCTATGGTTCACTTTCAGTCTTCAGAGAAGAGAGGAGAGGAGATGGGTTTACCGTTTATGCTTACAAGGAGGATTACATGAAAGGCGAGCAACAACGACGACAGAGGACACGACACCGGCGAACACAGAGAAGGCGAGCTCGGCGATGCGCGACGCGATGAGGGCTGCGGTGGTCAAATCCGTGGCTGCGATGGCGGCGGGATGCAGTGACGTACTTCTTGGTGGCTTCTATGGTTCTCAGAGAAGAGAAGAGAAATGAGTTTGGGAAGAAGATGGGTTATGTGGATTGATTTACGGAATTAGGGTTCAGTAACTTCAGTTTTGCTTTTGCCGTTTTTCCCCCTTTTTTTTAAATAGCACAAAACGGCGCCGTTTTTATTATTGAACCAAAAATCCATCAAAAACCCGGACAGTTTTGCCGGTTTACCGATTAATCGTCGGTTCAATCGATTTTATGACCCATTTTTCGCCAAACGATTTATAAATTTATCCGGATCGATCAGATAACCGATTTTTAGTTAACCCGATTGAACCGACCGATCCGATTTAGTTTTCAGAACCATGATTAAAAATCTATAAAAGTCAATTTAGATCGATTAAGTAATTAGTGTATTCATTTATTTAAGTAAATATCATATTTACATTTTATGTTGTACATGTAATAATATATTGGCTAATAACAAATCTTTAAATAAATATTACATCTACTATAAATTAGTCTTTAATTTATAAGACCGAAAAATATGGTTAGAGGAACAAAATCTACAAAAATACAAAGCCTTTTCATATTTCCTCACACTCAACAACATTAATGTTGTATACTGTATACATCAACATGAATAATTAAATTAAAGCAACACAAACACAACCCTATTAATTTTGTTGTTTCAAGAAGACAAGTCATTGAATGAGGTGCACTCTTGACACTTGTACACACTACACACAACCTTTTTGTCATTGAGAGGTTATAAATATATGAAGAAGCGAGAGTATTCAATTAACCCATTGAGTCAAGCCCAAAAGTAAAACCAGAGGACAGTATGGGCCTGTAGGCCTCCTTGTTTATTTGTTACTACTTGTGTGGATCAAGCCACCTTAGATGAAATAAAGGGGTATATGGAGCTTTGCCCAATGTTTGTTTAGATATTGTTTGCAAATTATATTCTGTCAGACCATAAAAAATTGAGTTTATATAAATAGAGATTGGGCCTTAGTACACCTTGGGATATCTAAACTTGGGCCATGTTTTTTTTTGTATCTAAAATCTTGAACTTTCACAATAGTGTTCTGTATATGTATAGTGTTGTTGATTGTTATCCCACTTTTAGTTGTCAGATTAGTATTTTTTCAAATACTTAATGATTAATTCCTGCCCAATAAAAAAGGACTTGACTGGTTATTTGTATTTGTAGATGAAGCATGCACGTTTATACTAGTAAGAACTATAGTATGACCACATAAGCTTTAATTGAGTTTTATTTGGTTATTTATTTATTTATGACTCCTGCTAAGGAGACAATGACTTATTTGTACAATGTGTACAATGGGTTATATGAGTTACAAAATAAACATCCCCCATACTATTTAGAATAATCATCCGAGTACTAAGGATAATAAACATCTTCCCAAAAGCTTAAATTGATTTTCGGGTTCACCAAGAATCGAATTTTTGACCTTTCGAATCTAGAGCTCTGATACTATGTCATGATACCATTCATCACAAAAGCTTCAACTTATGGGAAAAAGTAACACTAATGTTTATATCTCTAATACTCCCTAAACATCTATTGTACAAATATTCCATTAGTTCCTCATACTTTCCCTTTATTTATATATCTGGCCTGCCAAGAAAATGAGTGTTCGTTATTTTAGGTCATACCAAGCAACATAAACTTTAATTGGCATATTAATTACATAGATATATATAGGCATGCATGTCTTTCAGCCATCCAACAAGATGCTGAAAAAAATCAACATAGTGAGACATAAACGGCACAAGAATTTGATAAAACCGAACAAGATAGCTAGGTACCAAACTCATCAGTTCAGTTAAAGTCATATTAGAAATAATAATCATATTAATGATGGAAATTCGTGAAATCAACTACTAGTTAACCAATGGATTGGGTCAATTACAACCAGTTCCACTTTTTGTCATCAAAATATATATATTAAGTTTGGATTGTTAGGAAATTATTTTAATTTTTTAATTTGTTTGTGGACATTACATATATTAATTATAATCATAAATTATACTATTTTAAATTAAATGACTTATATAATGGTGAACTCATTTATTGTTATAAATGTTAAATTGAATACGTTATTATTACTTTTGATTTGGAATTAAATGAGAATAAAATCAGATATTATCTTTTATTCCTTAGATAATTATCTTTTAGATTTTAGATATATTATCTTTTGGACTTTAGATACTATTTTATTTGGGATTAAGGATTTAATGGGTGCCATACTCAAATATAAATAGGCCTGAGTTTCGGTCCCCAATATACCAAAGCCGCTTTTGTTGCTCTTTCCCCATCAAAAGAGAGTTACGATTCAGCCTCCTAAGAATATAGAAGATTTTGGTCGAGGAGGATCGAAAGAATCACAAAATTGAGTCTTTCCATTAATTTATAATTTCTACGAATAAAGGTACGCTTTGATATATTTTTGGTGATTCAATATTAATGATCTGGGTTAACAAAATTAATTTATTCCAACATGGATAATCTCTAAAGATAATCTCAAATTAATAGAATTGAGTACGTAGCTTTTATATATAAATAGAGCGATGCCGGCTTTGGAAGTGTTAATTGGATCACACCTTCGTTGCTAGAACTAAATAATTAGCCGCAACATGATTTTTCGTATTACAAATTAATTAAGGGATAAAAATAAATAAAATTAACCGTTCGTGACCGTGAAAAGAAGGGGAATAA
Organism: Arachis ipaensis; assembly: GCF_059453495.1. Lineage (NCBI taxonomy): Eukaryota > Viridiplantae > Streptophyta > Magnoliopsida > Fabales > Fabaceae > Arachis > Arachis ipaensis. Next base: position 5,445,300 of record NC_142439.1, on the reverse strand, counting down.
TGTTGGAAAAACACCCAACATGACACAAACACATGACACCGAGATATACGTTTATATCAAAATAGCAAAATTCTTATAAATTTTAATTTGATGTCGAAATTAAATTGCATATCCACGTTTTATTTTATATATATATATATATATATAATGATATATAGGGGCCGGTTATATATCTTATTATATATGTAGGTAGCTTGGCTCTACTCTTAAAAATGGAGAGAAAAATATGACTTATGGGGCCTGCAATATAGAATAAGTGTGCAATTAATATAAGAATTTAATTTTAATGTATTATTAATATAAAGTAGTATTTTGTATTTTAATAAAAATAATTATATTTATATTGATTGTATAAATAATTATACATAAAAATAAATATAATTAAATAATTATATAAAATATTTTATATTATTAATATATTAAAATTAAATTTTTAATATAATTTGTTTATTTAGAAGTTTGAACACTATTTTCACCGTTCTAATAATTACCAAAGAAGAACCAACCACATGAATCATAATGCACTCAAAGCCTAATCTCCCAAACCCACATTCTCATGATTCTTCTTAGCCATGATCGTTCGCCAATCATGTATGTAGTTTTTTTTAAAAAAAAGATAATTAAATCATTATTCAACTTATTTTATCCATTTCAGTATTTCACTATCACAAATTTTTATACCTGCCTCATCATGAGAGTTGAATTCAACAATAATAATCCATCGGCGTGTCAAAATAGTATTAGATATAGACTAGATGCTAGAGCTAAAAGTTGTGTGCATACACGCATGAAATGAAACTAATTAATTACGTACTTGAGATATTATTATTGGCTCATCGGTAACACTGAACTGTTATTAGTTGTAATAATTATATAATTTTATATATAATAAATATATAATTATAGATGTTATATATTTAAAATTATAACTTGATTTTTATTGCTAACAATAAATAAATTAATAATTTTTAAATTTTGTTTCACATTTTTAATTCAAAGAGTAGAAATGATTCCTTTTAAAATATTTCAAGGTCTCAAGGATCTTTAATTAAAAGTAGATAATAAAATATAAGTTTAAGTTTAGATTTAAGAAGAAGTACTTAAGATTCCCAATTTAATTCTATGATATTAGAGAGGTTGAGAATATTTTTTGATTCCAAATATTTTTTAAGAAGAATTGAACTAATAACAATGTGTGCTTAAAACTCTATTTATAGATTAATCTAATGTCAACTAACAGTTACTTCTATAATATATCTTCGTTAGTTTTCAAACTTGAATAACCGTTCCGCACTTATTGCCCGTTGATGCTTTGTTGCTGATGTTGATAACTGCTCCCACACTTTTTACTTCCACGCTCTATTATTATCACTGACAGTTATATCTTTGAGATATCATGATCCATAATTCGGATCTAGTTCAAATTTTAATTAAAACAACTTTGTTTCTAGTCGGTTGAAAACTTTTTTAATGTGTTGAAATTGACTTCTTAAAAATAACATAAATTGACAATAATATTAATTTATATTTATTTACTTAAAACAACTTTTTTTTTAAGTAATAATAATTTTTTGTCTAACAATATGTCCCAAAATTTTTCATTTAAAGACATGCAATGATTGAAAGTGAAAAAACTTAGTTGTGTTATTTATATTTATCTTATCTTTGATAAGTTGAGGTGTAAATGTCGATTGATATTAAAAGCGTCAAGTACTTTTAAGTTGACACTTTAAACACATATATGCTTGATAAATTAAATACCTAGTAATAATAGACATAACAAAATTTCTAAGCCTATGTTGATAGTTGAATACCTAATTGTTACTGGAATTCATTCTTTTGTATGAAACTTCTAAGCATGTCAAATAATATATGTTGTAAATTTTAGCACATTAAACGTGTATTAATTGACCTTTGTCTTAATCTTTAACATTTCAGTTGAGAATTTTTGACACATACTTTTTATTGTTCTAAACTGACTTTATTAATTGGCACAATTTTTTCTAATCTCGAAAATAAAAGAATCTTAATTTCGTGAAGTTGTTTTTTTTATATGTTAAACTCTAAGTGTCAATTAGATTTGATAAAATTTTTAAATCTATGAAACTTTTATAGTGATATTTTAATAGTTTTAAGTCCAAATACAAATAGACTCAACAGAATATTTAAGTCAATGAGACTTGTATTTATGAATTATATATCCAAATGTCAATAGAAGATTGTTTTTGCTCATAATTTTAAACTTGATGCATAATGTTTTTTGTTTAGAAAAAATAAAATCATAACAATGTAAATAAAAGATAAAAAAAAAGAATTTAAAAGATAATAAAAATAACAAAGAAAAAGTAAAAAAGATTAGGATGAATAAAAAAGAGAAAAAAATAAAGAAATAGAAAAATAAAAAAAAACAAAAAAACAAAAAAATTATATTGAATAAAAAAGAGAAAAGAAACAGAGAAGTAGATAAAGAAGAGAAAAAAATAAAAATAAAAAATAAAATTTGTTAAAAAAATAAAGAATGAGATTCTTTTTATCATTTTTTTATTATCAAAATTATTCCTTATTTGTAGAAAAGCTATTTATCCTATGCTTTAAAATTTTTTTTTCAATCATCCTCTACAGGATTTATTCAATCAGATATATTCATTTGATGATTATTTAATATTTTTTTATTATTATTTTATATTTTACTTCTTTCTCAGCTTTTAATTATTTAATTTGTCTAACATTTTCAACAAGTTGAGTCATGTCATAATATTACTGATTTATAAATTTCTTCCTAATTCCAAATTCTAATCCATTTATGGCTATTTTGATAATTTTAAATTCTAGAACTGGAGTAAAGTATTCTTTTATCATAGTTTTGAATATAGCAAAATACTTATCAATTGATTTTTTTACATGGTGTTTGATGGAAAATAAATCACTTAAACTGATTCTTAATTCACTACGAAAAAATTGTTTATGAAAATCTTTTTTTAATTACATCCAAGAGTGAATTGAATTTGACTTTAGATTAAAAAATTATGTAAAGGCATTTCTTGTTAATGAGGAAGGAAAGAATTCCATCTTTAAATACTCATTTGATGCCACTTCCTTGATTTCGACGGTATAGCGAGCAATGTGTTCTACTGACGATTCTTTATCTTCCCTAAAAAATATAGTTAATGACTTAGAAAATTTCCATCTCTCCGATAATTCAATTTTTTGGATAAATTCAAGAAAAAGAGATATAAACGGAGATTGATTTGCAATTTCAACATTAAATCCTAATCTTTTCAAAACTTGTTCAATCACTTGATTGACATCTTGTCCCCCAATATCATTTTGTTTAACAACTTAATTAATATTTTGTTGTAGTCCAGTGTCATCTTTTATCACATTATCATTATTTTGATCTTGTCTACCCAAATAAATATTATGTATAGAAGAATTTTGTTCTGCATTTATCTCTTTTAGCTAATTCAATAAAATCATTTTGATTTTCTTTCATACTAACTAGTTTAGCAATTTAATTTAATTTATAGATTAATTGCTTATGCTTAGTATTTGTCGACTCAATGAAAAAATTAAATATTTTGATCGTATGATGAATCAATATATTAGCTAAATTATTATGATTCTCATTTATTTATTGATGAAACTTTGCCAATATATCAATAGTAACCATAAAATTTTTTGATAGTAATGCTTTTGACATATTAAAAAAATTGAACTTGTACTTTGAAAAATAAAAGAGTAATTATTTTTTATTGTGCTTACATTTGAAAGAGTAGGCAATAATATACCAAGTAAAATCCGTGGCACAAAAGTTAAAAAATTTTTATGGTAGCACTGGCACATGAGTTATAGCAAACATGATTTTGAATTGGCAAGTAAAGAGGATTAATCAAATTTTGTGTTGTTATGGAGGGACAAACTTCAGTGGCAAGCCATTAAGCACCCACCCCATAGTATTTGTATGAGATGCACTTAATCTATGACCAACGTCATCATGTCTCACCAACAACAAGGTAGCTTATATAGTGTGAGGTATGAAATATTTTCAACTTTTTTTCGTTTTTCATCATTGGAAATAGAAGAAGAAGGTGCAGATAAATTTGACATGTCAATTGACCTAATATTTCAATATCTAAAAATAATTTTGTCATTGCATAATAACTATACGCAAGTTTAGAGCTTTTTTTTTTTAAAACAAAACTACAATCTATTTACAATGTCTCGTTGGACATGCCAATTTGTTTTACTCGATCTTTTGTTCCATTGTTTACAATAAATAAATTGACAATTTTTGAATTTTGTTTTACAATCTTAATTTAAGGAGCGAAAAACGACTCTTCTTAAAATGTCTCAAGGTCTCAATTGTAGTTTCGAAAATAAAATTAAAGATAAAAAGAAAACATGCAAGATGTCGGAGGCAAAGTAAAATAAAGAAATTAAAAGCGAAAGGAAGAAAAAGATGAAGAAGAACAAATAAAAATAAAGAACTTTAATTAAAAATGGAAGATAAAGCACAAGTTTGAGTTCAGGCTTAAGAAAAATTACTTAAGATTTTCATTTTTATTCTATGATGTCAAGGAGGCTGAGAACGTTTTTAGATTTCTAAGTATTTTTCAAGAAGAAATGAGTTGATTATAATATGTGCCCAAAATTTTATTATAGACTAATTAACCTAATGTCAACTGACTCCTATAATATATCTTCATTAATTTTTAGATTTGAATAATTGTTCTGCACTTGTTATCTCTTGATGTTCTATTGCTGATGTTGATAACTGCTCTCGCACTTTTTACTTCCACACTCTATTATTAATTTATTATTATTGATAGTTATATTTTTGAGATATCATGACTCATAATTTGAGTCTAGTTCAAAGTTTAATTAAAATTGTTTTGTTTTTAGTGTCAGTTGAAAATTTTTTTAATATGTTAAAACTGACTTCTTAATTAACAAAACATAAATTAACAATAATATTATTTTATATTTATTTACTTAAAATAAGTAGTAATAATTTTTTGCCTAAATAACTTTAGATATATATTATCTCTAAAACATTACCAATCTTTTAATCATGGCCATGAAAGTTGAGTACTGGTCCAAACTAGTTGAAAGCAAGTTGGGCACAAAGTCTTTCACGAAGTGAGATCATAATAATCATGAAGGTTTTGAAATCCTACCCTACTATATATGGGGATTTTTAATATATAATTAAGAATAAATATATAACTTACTTGTATCAAATAAATTTGGCAATACACATGTAAGGAGGCTAATAATATTGGGTTGAATTATTATTTATTTTAAATTTTATACTCTAAATTTAAATTTTAAAATTTTAACTATAAACTCTAAATTTTTAAAAAAATAAGATTAAAAAATAACTTTATAATAAAAATTGATTAATACTAACTAATTAAAAAGTTTATTCCATGTACTTGTTCTTTTATAATATGCACTTGGCATGCATTATGACTAGGCAATGAATGTCCCATGAGCCCATAATTGAGCTTGTTGAACTTTAATGGAAGGATCTCATTGTGGTGTGTCTCAATAAGAGAAGAGAATAAATTAAAGCAAAACAATTCTAAAATTAAAGAGAGTCCTTGGTGCGAGTGGAAGGTACTTCACTCCGCCGGCCTCCCTTAAAAAGTCATATATTCATTTTCTTTTTAAACAAAAATATTTACGTAAAGTAAAAGTCTAGGGGCAGCAAATTTATTAAAATCTGGTCAGTATTTAGCCAGCAAAAGAAAAATGAGTGATTTTCTATTATTAGATGAAATCTCACACCATTAAATACACTATTAATGGTTAATTGATGGCTACAACTCACAAAATCTGCTGGCCCCTAGCACTCCTCTTAAGTAAATTCAGTATCCATTATCTAACCAAAATATATATATATATATATATATATATATAAACACTTTCTAATACAAAGATATTATTAATCACTCACCAATATAATTAGCTTTTACTTCAACAACAAAAGCTAAACTCAAGTGTTTTGTAAAATTTAAATGCCTACAGAAGTTTGTTATTTAATATTTAAGTGAGTAAATAATATGAAAAAAATAGTCTAAAAAATAAAGTGGTATATTCATGCATATGGTATAAGTGATTTTGGTCAAAATATATTATAGCTCCTTTGGCATGCACCAATTCTTAATTCTGGCTTCACTCACACACTCTAGTCATTATTACTAATTTAAGTAAACATGAAAGAGAGACAGAGACCTACCTCTCTAGCTAGGCGCCTAATGCATGCCTATTAGCCTTCCTAGTTAAAAGTTATTGCCTTTTAAAACAATGAAAAAAACCTTTTATTATTATTGCTTCAAGCTTATTTAGCAGGTATGGAATAATGGATTCAAAGATATAGGACCGTTTTCAAGTGTAGAGTTTGAGTTTAATTATTTATCACCCAGGATTGGCTTGACCTAGCTAGAGAATACATTAATAATTTAGATTCATGTGCCTACGGACATTTCAAAAGATTACTCAATAAATTAAATTTTTTGTAGAGTTTGTTAACTATATATCATAATCTGAAATGGATATAATCTCAACTAATTAATCTTATTTGAATTGAATTCACTTGTTACCACAGAAATGTTAGAGAATAAATATTTTTAGTAATTAAGTTGGGTTAGTTTAAACAAGTATCGGAATTTAAATTCCGTTTAATTTACGCATGTAATAATTTAATAGTCAACGACAAACTCTTATATAGAGTTCCGATCAAATTCGCGACGGATTAGTTCTTGTCCTCTCGGATTAAGAAAAACCGTGAAAAATAATAATAATATAATTTGAGTATTAAAAATAGAGATTAGTTAGTATTAGTTTAAATATAAAGTAAATATAAGAGAAATATGTTAGTCATCTACCATTTATCATCATGTCATCATCATATATATCGATCATTGAAACAACAAACACATCATCTCCATCCATTGAGTTTCAGCTATTTACAACCAACTTTTTTTTGGCATTTTGTCAAAGACCAATCCTTTTACAAAATGTCTATTATAAAATTATTTATTTTAAAATTTAAATTAATAAAAAATATATTTAATAATTACATATCTAACATAAATTTTTTCTCAAGAATATATTTTGGACTAAAAATGTAAATTTTGTATAGACTTTTTTTTCTCGTTTTGTTTATCATATGTGCTAGAATTATTTTTTTCATGAATAAAAAGAATCAAACTCTTAAAAATATTTTTATATTACATCATAAAATTATTTATCCAAAATATTTAGCCAATAGAAAAAATTATATAAATGGTTATATTTTTTCTTAGTCTCTATTTTTCTTTAAATTCATAAGAACATTGTTCAAGTTCAACAATTACGTCAAACCACTAATGCTAGGTGAAATATTTTATTCAATTGGGATCGCGGAGGAATAATTTATTATTTGCATAATAAAGTTTGCTTTTGAGAGTTTTGTGTACATATTATACTTTAATCATATCTTCCACTACTCTAAATTCATTCTAGCTACCATCATTGTCAGTCAATGAACTTTATTTGGCCGAATGATCACAATACATATAAATAATAAAATTTTATAAAAAAGAAAAAAAAATTGATAAACTTATAAACTATCGCTATTGTGTGAATCTAATCAAGGCATGCTCAACGTTGCACAATTGCGGCTCTATTTATCGTAGGAATTCTTAGCCTATTTTAAATAGAGGCTAATAATTCATCCACGTATATATAGAAGCCCAATTAAGATTTTAGTATAAAAAAGCCTATTATTAAATGGGGATGTTCCTATAAAGACGTAGAAAACATCTTTTTTTAAAGATATTTTTTAATAATTAAAATTTAATATATATAATCATTTAAATTATGTTATTTTTATCAAAATTAGGTCAGATAAATTAATTTAACCGAAAAATAGTGAATCAAATTTTGAATCCGTTTAAATTAATATTATTTTTTATAAAAAATGACTACAATATCCCTATTATATAAAATGACTAAAATACTCTTATTATATATATTAATTTTGAGAATTCTAAATTCTAGCCATTTTTTTCTCTATCGTTATAGGGTTAGAATTTAAAGTTTTCAAAATTAATATATATATATATATATATATATATATATATATATATATATATATATAGGGATATTTTAGTTGTGTTTTATAATAGGGATATTGTAGTAATTTTTTATAAAAAATATTAATTTATACCGATTTAAAAATTTAATTTATTAATTTTTTTACTAAACTAATTTGTCAAATCTAATTTTAATAAAATAATAAAATTTAATTGATTATATGTGTTAAATTTAATTTTTAAAAAATATCTTTAAAAAAAGACGTTTTTGACATCTTTATCTAAGTAGTTCCCTTGTCAAATAGTTATATTAAAGACGCGTAAAAAGTGAAGAACAACGAAGTATACCTCAAATAACATAATCTTTTTGTATTTATTTAGAGGTCGCAAAGTTAAAAGTACTAATTAGAGACATTATTAGAGACATTATTATTAAAACAGCACTAATTTATGGATTCATTCTTCTATTTATTAAAAATATATAAAAGTAATAAATATAATTAATTAAGATGATAAATAATTTATATTTAAGTGCAAAATCTTGTGTTTAAGTATTAGAAATAACCAAAAAACTTTTTTATAAAATTATATATAATAAAAAGTATTAAAAAAAATTAGACACTAACTCTTTTTATATTCTCTTTATATATAATATAAATACAGTATAAATGAAATAGCAAGCTGCCCAAGCACAAATGAAGGTGCAAAATGCATGGTAATATATAGAATGAGAGTGAAAGATGGGAAAAGAATTTAGAATTAGATAGAGATGAGACGATAAGTTTGTATAAAGAATAAAAATAAAAAAATGCTACCAGCACTATTAAAGCAAATCACCACTTGAGTCAACAATTACTAAAAATTAAAGTAATTATATAATTTTAATTTGAACATATACGGTAACTTTTTTCTACATAAATATGCACCTTAATATTCACTATATTAATATATGACAAGAGTATGTAATTAATTAAATATGAGTCTACTACTATACTGTTAGTATATTGATTCTTCATTTTCAAAATAAATGAAATTAATTATTAATTATTGAACCTATGTTATTTATCATAAAATTTCTTATCTCGTAAGCTAATAGATATGGATAGATTATATATTTGACGGATTTATTTATACAAAAATCTCTTTTTAACTTTGTGTATGTTTCGTATAATTTTTTTTGTTTGCTTTAGTTTATATTAAACCTTTTTTTAAGGTATATATTAAAAATACGTGTTTACTCTTATTTTTGGAACAAGTAGTATTATATTATAAGATAGTAGTATAAGATATTTTTAAAATTTGAAAAGAATAGATAGAGACATTCCTTATATCTCTAACAGTATTATTTTATTATTATATGAACACAATATGGTAATGAGTGAATTTATGGTGGCTGGTTGATAATATAAACAAACGTACCATTATGGCTGCATGAACTATTATTAACCGATTCTAATAACCTTTTACTCTCAAACATTGCTTTGGAAGATTCCCCTAAATTAATTATTTACGGTCCCCGCATATTTCTTTGTAACCTTTTAATTAGTAGCTAGCTATTGGTGATAACCATCATATATATAATTTTATGTATGGTTTAAAACTATGAAGTACGGATATTTTGCTGAGTTGTCGTGTCTGCGTGTCGGACATATTTTGGACACGACATTTATTGATACTCGTTCGACACGCATGTCTTCTGTGTCCAAAGCGTGTCTCAATAAAAAATAAAAAATTATTTTCCGGACACACCTAAATACCATCACGTGTTAGCGTGTCCAATCTTATTCTTAATATATATTCTTAAAATAAATTTAGATATAGTATATATTATTATTTATTAAAACAAAAAATATTTTAAATACTTGATATACTTAAAATAAGACATTAAAAATAATTTAAAAATTAATTTATATTTTAATATCAATAAAATATTAAAATATCGTTACGGTTTATCTAAAAAATACTTTATATTTTATATGTATGCATGTCCCCATATCATGTAAGATTTTAAAATTTGCATGTCGACATGTCCCATATCGTGTTGTGTCTCGTGTCCGTGTCAGTGTCCGTGCATCATAGGTTTAAAACAGCAGTTACAATCATAACTACATGGTTGCACTATGTATTATTATGGATATAATTATTTATATATTTTTTATTAATTAAAAATTTTAAAATATATAATTTTATGGTATAATATTAGAATTTTAATAATTCAAAAAAATTTAGAATTTAACTGATACTAATATTACAAATTAAAATCATGACAATAATTAATATATATATTATATGAGTTTAATTTTAATGAATTAATAGTGTAAAGTGTTTTACACAGTTGTATAATTATGTTCGATCTTTTGAATGATCATTCATGCAATTAATGTGAAAGATAATTATTTTTATTGATGTAAATTATGTAATTAAATACATGTATAAAATTATTTTATACTATCAATATATTAAAATTAAATTCATATTATATACGGAATAATTAAAAAGCACAAAACCAGATAACTAACTTGAGAATGGACTCAGGAATCTGCACATATTGACATGCGCGACCTTAAGCACAAATGCCCTGTTTTAATATAATTGAGTACTTTAAGAGTTATTTTATGGTTAAACCAGGTTCTATTAACACTGCTTAAGTATTATATTTAAATAATTTAAATGCAACATAAGATATACATACATGGCAGCTATATATGCAAAAATGGAACTCTAGGGAGGACAAATGCACTTGAACAATTGTGGGGTCGTTAATTAGAATAGGAATCAAAAGAAAGTGGTTCAAATATCAAGAAACCACACTTGAATTAAAATATACATACAAATGCATATGAATATGCCCTAGCTAGCTAGGCCTTTCTTAAAAGTCGTTTATAAACTTTAATCATATATATATAATGGGTTTCTGCACGGGTTGAGCCTTTTGGGTATCAATATTCAATATCATATGATAAATTTATGTGTATAAGAGCTAAATTTAAATTTGATCGATGATAAATTAGAGTTTTTTTACATATTCAAATTTTTTGGCAATTAAATTTAATTATGTTAGTCTAAATTCAATAAAATTCACTCTTATAATATGCGTAAAAAATTCTATAGTTTTTTTTCGTATTTTTTTGTATGTTTTCTCTTCTTTCTTTTATTGATATTGTTGTTATTGTATTTTTTCTTTCTCATATAATATTACAGTTATTTATTTTTTTTATTTAATTTTTCTCTTTTTTATTTTATTTTTTTAAAAAAAATAAAATAAAAAAACTAAAAAAAATAACAAAAGTTGAGAAGAAAGAAGAGGAAGAGTTTTTAATTATAAAAAATTTATCAAAAAATAATAATAACACATAAATTTTTTAATTTTGACATCAAAATTTTGCTATAAAAGTATAAAAATATTTTTTTAATGTTGTACATCTTCTTTTTTTCTTTCTTTCTTTTTCTATTAAGCTTATTTCTTCTTTTAAGAACATTGCTCCTCATATTAGACTTGAATGAACATGTTTGTACTGTATTGCAATCTTATTTATTTAAATGAATATAAATTTCTCCTCTTTTTACTGATTTTGCAGTATGTGTTTCTTTTTTTTTTATTTTTTTTATTCTTGTTAAGAAAGTAAAACAAAAAGAATCGTGAGAAAGTACAAAAAAAGGAGAAGATGAATAAGAAAAGAAGACGATGATGATAATGAAAAAGAAGGAGGATGAAGAGTTTTAAGTTATCATTGAGTAATTTCAATACATTCTTAATTTAAATAAGATGCACTTGGTTTGAACTGAATTTGTTTGTGTATTGTCATTAAAAAATTTTGGTGCATTCTGAATTTGAACTATTATACGTATAATAAAAAGAAGACGACAATGATGGCAATAACAATAACGATAATGATAATGATGATAATGACGATGAAGATGGAGGAAAAGAAAGGAGGAAAAAGAGATGGTGGTAGAGGTGGTAGTGATGACGGCGACGATGATAATGAAAGAGAAAGATGAGAAAAAATGAGGAAGAAAAGAAGAAGAAGCAACAGCAATAAGAATAAGCGCGCACATAAATTTTAAATCCTTGATAACAACTTAGTTGGACTTGATTAAGTATTTATTTGGTTGCGGAGCTTTTCTCGATAAATCATTGCATTTTGAACTATAAATCTTCATGATTATTAGAAGTCCTATAAAAATTGGTTAGAGATGGAAAAATCTAGCAAAAATGAATAAGAATGAGCACAAATGAATTAGAAGAATGAGAAACAGAATATAATAGCAGTAGTGACTTAGAGAGAAGAAACACTAATCAATAGATAGTCACTAAAATACAGAATTGGACTTCATTATTCACACTTATATACACAAGTAGAAGAGGTAACCACCACACTCCAGAAGCTGCTAGAGTTAATTAAGAGCTTCTAACTGCTTCTTGACATAATCTTGATTTGCATGATTATTTTCTGTCTTTAATACTTATCATTTCAGCCGAATGAATTGTCTAGAATATAAATATATTAATTAATATATGAATAGATATAACTTGTGATTAACTAAAAATCAAAAGTTCTATACCGAAATGACTAATGCTTTTTGAAATAATGGTGGATGTACTGTGTGAAGTAGTGATAGTGAAATGACTAGGGAAATAATTGCATCATGTATCATTAATTATCTCAATCATTTGGCACAGTTCAATTTAATTATGAGTTCGCTCGTTACCTGCAAAACAATATAAATAGATCAGACACACACAAATTTTAAGGTAATTAAGTATTGGTTAAGATTTTCAAAGATAAATATTTTGGTGAAACTAAGGTGCAGTCGACTTTACGTGAAGTTGATACTTGAGAGGCGTTAGATGATTTAACTGATTTGACTAAATTTTCATCTAACGGCTCTCAGGTATCAACTTCACGTGAAGTCAACTTCACCTGAGTTTTCACTAAATATTTTAGCTTATAATTTCGATATTCAACGTATTGGATTAGTATTAATTTAATAGTGTAATTAGATATTTTTTAAATATTGTATTTTATTTAATTTTTAAAAGAAAAAAAAATAAAAAATAAGTAATTTCTTTGATTTTTGAATAATTAGTATCTGAAAGTGGATATTTAAATTAATTAAATAATAATAAAATAAAAAAATTGACTAAAAACTAAATTTTAAAGAACAAATAATATTTTTCTTAATTCAAGGGAGGTTATTTGCACTTTCAATGGAGTTATATTATGTGACTCCTTTTTCTATAACCACTTGTCAAAGTCTTTGGCACCATCGTAATTGTTGAGTTTTTGAGAACTTAGACTGTAATTCTAAATCTTAATTATATATATTGTCTTTGTCTAAGTTTGAATTTGGCTAAGGATGGAATATGAGTCTACAGTAGAGGAGTCAGGAGTGCATTAGAAATAGTAAATTTCTTGTAGTAGAGTTTATTATTTGTAGTACAAGTTTGGAAACTTGCTCAATCACTATGATCGGACTTTTGAATATCTTTCTTCAACTTTTAACTGCAACCCAAAAGGGATACCATAATATTCAGGTTGAAGACTCAACTATATTCACTCGTTGCTATGCTTGAAAATGATTAAAATGTGTCACTTAATCATATATATATATTTTTTTAAATTGTTCTTTTTGGACTTCTTGCCCAATTAATGATGATGATGATGATGATTTCACGGTCATCCCATCCATATATAATTTGAATGATTGTTTTAAGTGATAAATTTTAAAATTAATTATATTTGATAATGTGATAATATATGATTGGTTGTTTATGTAAAAAAAATTTTACACTACTACATAAAAATTAAATTCAACTTAATTTGTTATATAACTGATAATTTAATTTTTTTTTATAATTTTACACTTAAAGTTATAAGTTAATATAAAAATATAAAAAAATTTATTTAAAATAAAAGTAGTGTGATTAAGTATAATTTACTTAAATATGATTAAAAAATAATTGAATATTATATATACAGCAAAAAAATTGATATTATTGAAAGATAAAATTAAAATTTATTTTTATGTATCGTTTTTGTCCCCAATATTTTCGTTCTATTTAAGTCCCGCCGTCAATTCTGTTAATGGATCCCTAAAAGCAGCACAACATTGAGCCAATTTTAAAATGTTAGGGACTTAAATAGGACGATTGAAACGTTAAGAATAATTTTGAGACTTACTCCAAACGTTAGGGATAAAAATAATACTTTACTCTTTTAAATATTTTAATTCTGTTTTAAAAATTTTATACAAATACATCACAAGTGATTTTTGAAATAAAAGGTAATTTTATGCCAAAGAATCACATCTAAACACACTGATAGACAAAATTTATTATGCTTAATTACTCTTATAAAATACAAATAAATTAAAAAAATTAAAGTTAAAATACAAAAGATATCATCTTTAGCAAGCTGCATTTCCTTTCTTTTATTATTGAGAAAAGGACAAATAGGTCCCTGACTTTTTATTCTTCAGACATTTTTGTCTCTGACCATTGAAAAATACTTTTAAGTCCCTGACCTTCAAAAAATTTAGACGGATCAGTCCCTGACGGAGGCATTTGGACGGAGGGATTTATCCGTCCAAATTTTATGAAGGTCAGGGACTTAAAAGTATTTTTCAATGATCAGGAACGAAAATGTCCGTAGGACAAAAGGTTAGAGATCTATTTATCTTTTTTCTTTATTATTTAAATAATTACCTATGTGTTCTACACTTCTACTGCGTGCTCCGTCTCTGCGCACGTGCAGTGGTTGATGTGATATTATGATATGCAAATTTGCAAAGGAATCTACCTTTTTTAATATAAAAATATATTTCATTTATTTTTTTTTTCTAGTTAACAACTGGGTATTGGTTGCTCCACAAGGCTCTAAATCTGAAATGCAAACACAAGTTCAACACTTTATTTAAATATATTTACAATAAGAATAATACAAAATTTATAAATAAATATATACTTATTATGCATGTTTTAAATCAATTTAATTAAGAAATTAAATCAACTTTTACTATAAATTGGGTTAAACTGAAAGTGTTAAATTTATTATGTTCATATAAAAATAATTTCTCTAGATTTAATGTGATAGTTTGCAATGTTGTTGAGGGGGCAGAATATTCAAACCAACTTGAGTCTTAGAGGAAGAAGATATGTTAAATATATTGAACAGGAAAACCAGGTATGAATAATTAGTATATCCTTTAACTTTCTAATTAATATCTTCTCATCAGTTCTCATTATATAAATTTAGTGCCCCTAGCAACATGAATAATTTTGATGAGTGTAAGAAAGTAACTTCAATCTTCCAAATAATATTTCACAAAAAATCTTTATTCTTATATATATAATTAACAATTTTCTATTAAACCTATATTGAAATAATATTTAATTTAATTTATTACTACTATTTAAGTATTTTTATCTATTATCGTTTTAAAATGATACCCTCTATCATGAGTCTTAAATATATATAAAATGAAAATACTTAGAGAAAGTTTAGCAAGTTGGAACCCACAGATAATGTAAATTATTCTACCTCCTAATGATTATTAGAAGGATATATATCATGCATGTCCAATTCGTTTGAGTGCCTTACTTTTTATTATCTACTGTTAGATTCATGATTTTACTACATGATGTTGATATTTTAATTTCTTCATTATTATTTAAAGCTAAGTATTGAGATTAGTTGCTGACAAGTGTAAAATGATGTAGACAATCTTCAGTGCTGCAAATATAATAATAATACAATTAGAGATGGAATACTCTTCCTTAGGCTTATTACAAAGTGCTCCATTAATAAGAAAAGGGATTCATCCAACTTGACAATACAAGAAGTCATATATGTTATTTTTCAAAAGAAAGAAAAAGAAAAAAAAAAACGAACAATAATAATAGTTTGCATTTTTATCGTACATATATATATATAATTATATTTGTATAATAGTTTATTTACATTTTAACTTTTAAATAGGTAAATAAATATTATTAATTTAATTATTTTATTGATCTTTATATATAATTTCATCAATTTTTATTAAAAAGTATAAAAATAAAAATAAATATATATAGAATATTGTTTAAAAATAAAAAAAATAAAATAACGATAAGATAACAAATAAAATTAAGATAAGATAAATCAATAAAAGTTAAAATTGTGGCAGAATTTATGTATTCTATTGGATTGAATTTATGGACTGGTGTGAGACTTCTTTGTATATGTTAATGTGAAAGAGTGATTTAATACATTCCCACAAACTAGAATGTAAAAGATGTCGAGAATACTAAACTCGAAAAGATTGCAGTAAAAGGGTTGAGGAGATAAAGACTTAGTGGGTATATCATCTAACTGTCTAGAAGAATGTATGGGAAGAAGTTTTCTCATTCCATCTTGAATTTCCTGACAAACTAAATAATAGTCAACCTCTAAATGTTTGGTTCGTTCATGAAAATCTGTATTAGCCGCGATGTGAAGAGCATTTTGATTATCACAATACAATACTAGTGGACGAATAAAAAAGATGTGAAGAAATTGCAAAACATTTAGTAGTCATTGGAGCTCACAAGTTGTGCTAACAAGGACACAGTATTTGACTTCAGTGGATGACCAAGTAATAGTGGTATTTTTTTTTTTAATTTTTCAAGAAACCAAAGAATTACTCAAGAAAAAGCAATATATCAGGATAACCCAATCAATCGGAGTCACTAAAGCCGAGGATTTGAATTTTTGATTCTCTTGGAAAAAAAGTCCTTTGTCGTCGTAACACACGTTTGGCAACTTGAAGATGAGAGTCAGTAAGAGGTCATAAATTAACTTAATTATTGAGTGGCATACATGATGTCTGGTCGGATAGTGATGAGATAAATAAGTCGCCCAACTAAACGGCAATAAAAGAAGGTTCAAATAACAGAGGACTATTGTCTTGCTATAGTCGTGTGGCACTATTCATTGGAACAGAGGCAGGTTTAGTACCTAATAAACCAGAATTCTCCAAAAGATCAAGATAATATTTTTTCTAACATAAGCAAATTTTTTTTACTGATCGAGCAACTTCAATACCCAAAAATTTTTTTAATAGATCCAAGTCTGTAACTCAGAAGTATTGGTGCAAAATGGACTTAATGACAACAAGTTCAGAAATAGAATTACCAGTGAGAACGATGTCCTCAACATAGATTAAAAGGATAGAAATTTGAACACCTGTGAATTTAACAAACAGAGTATAATCAGATAA
Source organism: Arachis ipaensis (assembly GCF_059453495.1). Classification (NCBI taxonomy): domain Eukaryota; kingdom Viridiplantae; phylum Streptophyta; class Magnoliopsida; order Fabales; family Fabaceae; genus Arachis; species Arachis ipaensis. The sequence continues at coordinate 5,427,976 of NC_142439.1, read as the reverse complement.
TATCTGCTAATATCCATGAGATAGCAGAAGATGAGAAAGTTTGTCATACCACATACAACTAGATTGTCGTAAACCATACAATGACTTCAACAACTTGCAGCATTGATTCGGTCGAGGAGATGTATATCCGGGTGGCAGAATCATGTAAACATCTTTAGAAAGATCTCTATGTAAGAAAGCATTATTATTGATATCCAACTAATGTATGGACCAATGCTTCATAGAGGCCAATGCCAAAGCTAATCTGATGGTGGCAGGTTTGACAACAGGAGAAAAGGTTTCTAAAAAATTAACACCTTCAATCTGAGTGAATCCTTTAGCCACAAGGCGTGCCTTATATCGATCAACTAAACCATCAGACTTGCATTTGATGTGATAGACCCATTTACAGCCAACCAACTTAACATCTGCAGGACAATCAACAAGACACCAAGTTTTGTTCAACTCAAGATCATCTAGATCATCTTTCATAGCACTACATCAATTAGAGTGTTGATTGGTGTCCTTAAAGGACTTTGTCTCAACATTAGAATGTAGAGATAAAAGAAACTTATTTTATGATGATGAAAGAGAAGAAAAAGACATGAGTGAAAATAAAGGATATTGAAACTTTAAGGGAGAGAGATTTGTGGAGGTGATTAAAGAAATAAGTTGAAAGTCGGTGACATCAATCGGAATGATGAGGATGGAGTTGCTCATGTGATGAGAAAAGTGACGTGAAATAAGGAAGTGATGGTGGACTAGTGTCTATTACGGAAGGAGAAAAGGGTGTATGACTTGAAATAGAATCAGTGGTCATGAGTTCAAGTTAGTTAAGATAAGACAGTAAAAAAGAAAGAGAGGTTGTTGAAGAAAATAAAGAATTAGATGAAAGTGGGTTAGTGGGTGGACTAATGAAAGTGAAGTGTGGGTCAATAGGAATAGGTTCTGGTTTAATAGGAAGACTAACTGAATTTTGTTCGTGAGAAAGTGTGTTTGGTAATGCTGGATTGGGTGTATAGAATTGGGCATCTTTTGTGATTAAGAGCAAGATCATTTCATAAAAAGTCACATTTTTAAACATTTCAATCCTTTTATCTTTTAAACATAAACAATATATCCTTTAAAACCACATTGAAAATCAATAAACACCGTCTTTTTTACTTTTAGATCAAATTTTGATCTATTTGCCATTAGGATAGAAACAAAATATAAGCATATAAAAACTTTAAGATCATGATAATTTGGTAGATGATTAAATAAAATCTCAAATGGTGTTTTAAAATTAATTACAGATGATAGAACTCTATTAAGCAAATAAATAGCATGATTAACAACATAATACTAAAAAGATGATGGTAAATTAGATTGAAACATAAGAGCACGAGCTATATTTAAAATATGTTGATACTTGTGTTCTATCCTTCCGTTTTGTTGAGAAGTTTCAACACAACTACGTTGATGAATAATGCCCTTTGAAGTATAAAAATAATGTTATATAAGATAAATTTTCATCCATTATCGGAACGAACAGTTTTGACTTTAGAGTTAAATTGTGTTTCAACTAAATTAATAAAATTCTTTTTATATGATTTTATACTTTTCCTTTTGATTTTAATAAAATAACCCATGTAAAGCAGCCAAAATCATCAATAATAGTTAAAAATATTTATTATTATGAATAAAATTTTGTCGAAACGGAACCAAAATATCAAAATGTAATGAATCAAAATTTGCATTAGCTTTATTAAAACTTTGAGAAAATGAAAGTTTTATTTGCTTAGAAAAATGACAAATGTCACATGCCTCATCATGATGCATAGAAATAAAAGAAAAAATATTTATATGTAGATGATTGAGTCTAAATTGGTAAAAGTCTAAATTGATTTGAAAGACTGATTTTTTTATTGGAAGAGTGGTTATTTCTATTTTTTCAATTTAAATGATGAGTTTTAGTCTTTTTAAGAAGTGTCATGAGAGAAGAGTGTTGAGCGGATGAGAGGAGAGACTCTGATGAAGTTATTGGTGTGTCATTTTTCCTTGATCTTGGGTAGAGTTGTGCAACAAAGAAGTGTTGGGAGGCAAGGGAACACCGACGACATTAATGGAAGAACGACGAGTTAATACTCAAATTGGCCCCTGAAATTTGAACCCCGACTCAATTTAGTCCTCAAGGTTTCAATTGACTCTAATTGTACCCTAAAATTTTGACCCGCACCTCAAATTGGCCCTTATATCGTTTTCCGTCATCGGAGAGATGACCTGACCATTTTAAATATCACCTGGTAGTCTCAAAACGACGTCGTTTTACTGTTGGCGCCGAAATCTTTAGAAACGACGTCGTTGACAAGAGAAAGGGGTTAAATGAAAATCCAAACATTAACCACTTCAAAAGTGAAACCCAATTGACCATTTCTCTTCCTCCTCTTTCCCTCGTATACGTTCCCGTCAAAGAAGCACCATGAGTGTCGCAGTAATGGAGGTTTGAAACTTTTCTTACTTGTCCCCCCATTGTGAAGATTAATTACCTGGGAGTCATCTTTTAAAAAATAGGTTAGTAACAAAATTGTTGCTCTCAACTACCATGCTCTATTTTTTTCAAAATGTTGGTTTGTGGGTTGTTTTTCATTTTTTCACTCTACTTCATTAGTGAAATTTTGGGAGAATGTGGTTGATTATGGTTGTTGATGATGATAGAGTTTTTGTATATTAGGGTTTAATTTTTTTGCATGTGTGTGGCTATGATCAACTGAATCGTTCAATTCTTTGTCCATTAGAGCAGTTTTTAATTCTTCATATTCCATTTTAAAATAACAATTTTACTCCTTCATATCCCATTTTAATTTAATTGTTGACCGGATAATTTTTTGTAAAAATAAAGTATTTTCTGTGCTGAATATTGTTTGCATCAATGACCGCCATGAGTGTTTTATTATACATCTAAAATTAAGTGATAATCATGAACTGAACTACTTGATTTTTCTTAGATATTGACATTAGTACTATGGCTTGAAGGTGTCGTAGATGATCATATTCAAGATTTCAGTGTATTTTGAGCATTGTGGTGTTATATCTAATCAGTCGGTGGTTAAAAAAATTGAAACCATGTCACGTTATTTTGACTTGGAAACAATCATATATATATATATATATATATATATATATTTAGATACTTGTGACTGTTAGTTATGTAATTGATTGTGTGAAGATTTTAACTTCTTTGTTCTACTTTGGCAATCAGTTATAAAAAATCTTTGCCCTTTTATTCTTTTTTCTTTTTTTTTTAGATAGGACAATGAGTTTCTCTTATTTACTTTTCTACTTAAAGATTGAAAATAATGCTCATTGGTTCTAACAATAATTAAAGCGCAGATCAAACTAGTATGTTTTGTTGAAGGTTTCCTGTTTATTATTATTATTATTATTATTATTATTATTATTATTATTATTATTATTATTAAAGATCACTGGGCTAGCCATTCTTCCCACTAAAGGGATTGTACTTGTTTCATTATTTTTTGTGAAGTATTGACAATGTTGGATAGTGTTGTATGGCATAATAATTTGATACTTGAGTCAGAGTTGAATTTATTTTGACTAGTAAAGTTGTAATTGTATCCAAATATTGTTGATTTTATTTGTTTTATTCTTTCATGTTTCATGATTAAGGATTGTATGAGATAAATTGAAATTAAACCGAAATAAAACAAGGTCAAGTTATCCCACCATGTTGGTAAGTTTCCATCAATCTAACATAGTAGATTGCAGAAAATTCAGAAAGAATCTCAAAAATGGACACCGATATAGAGTGGAGATGAAGAGTATCAAAGATTTGAGATCCACGGTTGGCCTACCAACATGGCTGTTGACTTGGAAAAGAGCATATGCACCTGTAGATTTTGGCAAATAACAAGTACTGAGGTAGCCAATAATTGTTTATTTCTATTTGTTTGTATCATTTGATTAAACATAGTTTAGATTAGATAATCACCAGTTTGTATTCATTTAAGTGTTGTTATTTGTTTAACTATTTTTTTTTTGTCTCTGGTGATTGGTCTCTATTTAAATAGATTGTTGGATACTGTTTCGTATACACTTAAATTTATTCACTAATGAAAGTGCATACTACATATATAGTTATTAGAGCCAGTTCCTGATCTTGTCTTCATATATAGACTCATAACATCTTGACCAATTTGATCAAACTATACTCTTCTGATACTTATTTGGTCATAAGTTATACCTCATCTTTTATATAATCTCAGTTTTAAAATTTTTTTACAGGATATATCATTACCAAGAAAACATAAAATTTTATTTCTATTTTGTCATTAAATACATAACAATACTTCATTCACATAACTGATATCACATTTACATATATTTCATCCCACCTAATCCATAAGCTACAATCACAATTCCAAAAATAATAACAAACACAGACAACATAATATTTCATATTTTTAATATTCTAATTTCAACTTCAACTGCACCAATTTTTCATCCCAGAGATATTTTTCAATGGTCTTCACTAACTGAACTTTCATTTCTGCCAACTATGACTTCTTCTTCTTCAACATCTGCCCATTTAAAAAAGTCGCACCATCTCTTACCGGTAGTCTACAACACCAAAAATCCAAAAAAAAATTGAGAGGAAGAACAACTACAAAACCAACAAGCATTTGAGAAATAAGACACATAATCAACTTGCAACAATTCAACCAACTCACATTATAGTTAGAGCATCCATAGAATGATCTTTCTGGATTGGAATCCGTCCCAGACCACCGAAGAATAGGACGCAACCCACAACCGCACCAATGTGGAACCTTCCCACTTCTGTCACGGTGTGCGTTCTTCACTCAGCCACCATGCGAACAAGCTCTACTAGAGCTACCTGAGTCTTGACTGCTACTTCCCAACATTTTTCTCAACTCTTGGAGACACTCTTGTGATTTAGGAAAATTGGGACTTTCTAGGTTTTATTTAAGATTTTTAGGGGTTAAATATATGCCTTCAAATATTTTGCCACGTCATCTAACTGCTAGGGTGTCAGGTGTCAACCAAAATTGCCAGGTCAGCTTTCCGGTGATGGATGATGACGGAAGGGCCAAATTGAGGCACGAGCCAAAATTTCAGGGTACAATTAGAGTCAATTGAAACTTTGAGAGCTAAATTGAGTCGGGAGTCAAATTTCAGGGCCAATTTGAGTATTAACTCGAAGAACGACTCTTGTTATAAAATTTTGGCCTACTTGCAGGTGGCGTGGGTGGCCGGCGAGTAGCATGCTTGGCATAACATACATCAACAGTGTGACCGTCGCGGTCACAGTCACAGTACGAGCATAATTTTGAGAAAGAAAGAAAAGCTTGACAATTAGGATTGACAGTTTTAATCATGAATATCAGTATAACTCATAAGAAATTTTATTATCATAATAAAATTGTGAAAGAATAAGAAAACAAAAGATAAAAAATATTGTATTTTGTATTTTTATTGAAAAATTATAAAAGTAAAACTAAATATATATAGAATATTGCTTATAAAAGATAAGAACACGAACAAATATAAGATAACAAATAAAGATAAAATAAAATAATAAAAACTAAAATTATAGTAAAATTTATGAATTCTATTGGGATGAATTTGACTGATGTGAGAATTTTTTTATTGTTGTCATAGACTAATATAAAAAAAATTTAATATATGACTCCTCCAAAAATTTGATAATCAAAATAACACTACAACAATATAGATTATTTTTTAGAGCTATATGTGTCAAAAAAGAATTAAAATTTATCAAAAAAATAAATTTTGACATTATTTTAACTATGAAAATATGTTAATAAAAAATTGTCAAAAATAGTATTTTTAACATATAAGTAATTGTCAAAAAAGCTTAAATCTTATTTTGATAAATATTGGCTATCAAAAATAATTTGTTAAAAAAATTGAGAATATATTTTCTGTGATATTTATTAATAAAGAATGAGATGAAATCTTGAAACTGAAGAATAAGTTGAGATTTTGAAGATAAAAAATGAGTAGTATAATCCCAAATTAAAAGCAGTGTGATGTCAAAATTGAAGGAATCCAAAAAAGAAGAAGAATAGTGGAGTAAATTGAGAACAAATGAGTGTCAAAATTGAGGAGTAATTTTCTACGGTCAAATTATTTATCAAAAAAACATAGAAAAATTGACATGTGTGATATTTGTCAAAAATATATATTAATTTTTATATTTAATTATGACTATTAAAAAATATTAAAATAACTCTCTCTTTTTTTTGTAGTATAAATCAGCTCTTCAATCACTAAAAATATTGTCATGCAAGAGTATGTCACCACCTTAATATATGCTCCAATTAAGATCTAAAAATTATTTTCACCAAATTATTTGAATTTTTGTTTATGCCTTTAAAAGAAAAAAGAGAAATGTTTCTTGTATAAGTAATACATTAGAATTAAGATTGAATAAATTTAACAACATACATATGCAAATAAATGGTCCAACAATATTAAGTTGTTCGTATTGAATAAGTTCTTATGCTATACTAAAATTGAATAGATTTAACTCAATTTTAAAAATTAGTTCAAAAGATAAAAAAATATTTTATATTTATAAACTACTATTTAGAGATTATATCCTTCAAAAATATAAAACATATAATAATATATAATAAATAATATAAATATATCCTAAAAATTAAAAGATTTTTCGTAAATTATAAAAAAATATATTGTTCATTGTTCTTTGCCCTATAGAAATTTTTTTTTCATAAAGCGTGAAAAGTAAGAACGCCTATATAATTGTAAATCGCTTTATATCTCCACAAGCTTATATTTCAACATTTTACTTCCATTCTAAAATAAAAAGTGATATTTTAAAGACCTAAATTAATTTAGTGGAGTTAAGTGACAATAATTTATTTGAAGCTAATGAGTCAACCTTGACTATTTTAAAGCCTCATAACTTTGGGATATCAAATAGCCCCACATTCATCAAAAAAATTAAAGAAAGAAAGTTGTGATGATATATTATATATAGAAGATCTATACCGGTTGTTGAATGATGAAGAAAACACTAAGGTGAAGGTAAAGAAAAGAGAAAGAAGAAGAAGAAAAAGAAAAAAACAGAATCTAGTAGTTCATGAATTTTCAACAGAACTTTGCTATACAAGAAATCAGTATTGAAAGATATCTATGTGAAGCGAAAATTAAACCAAATAAAGAATCAACGTCTAACATAAATTATGTTACCCTACCTGCGGGTATTCAATTTGGACTAACTCATTCGGGTAGGGTTGTTTATCATACCCGCTGCAGGTAGGATAGGGTAGGGTACTAATTTATTTGCGAGTAGGGTAAGGTACGGGTTTAGGGTATACCCTATCTTACTCATATTCCTAATATATATATATATATATAAAAGTTATGTATGTAGTGAAGAAAGTGAGTGTTGAACTTACAATCTTCCTCTTATAAAAACATGAAATAACCACTAAATTAATTGATAATCGTATTATTTGTAATTTTATGTTGAATTTCTTTAAGATTTTTTTGTCTTTAATTTTAATTTGAACTTTATTTTTTATTTTCTATTTTATTAATATGTATAAAATTTGAAATGGTTGAATTTTATATTTGTTTCAAAATTTTTTATTTTTCTGCGGATAGAGTCGGATAGAGTAGGATTTAGAACTTTAAGGTGCGGATAGAGTTAGAGTTGAGAGATTCTTAACCCGCGAATAAGATAGGATAGAATTTTAAAAAAATTTTCAATACACAGATAAAATTAAGATAGAGTCCAAACACTACCCTATTTTACCCCTTATCAGCCCTGGTCGTGTAACGAATTATTTGATTGAATTGTTGAAATGGTTTCTAGGTCATAAATCATTATTTAAAATTGTGACCTCAAAAGGTTTTAACTTATAATAATATTATCCAAATTAAATGTTTCATTTGTTCCGTACCAAAGCAAACCATAATTCCTTGCCGGAGAGAACTAACCAATAATTATGCGGCATCAAACACTGAGTAAGCCAGCATTTCGAAAAAGAAAAAAAAAATAATAAATAGAGAATTAATTTAAATTATAGTTCCAAGTCTATAACCTATGTTTAATGCTCTTCTATATCAATTGAATAATAAAATAATGATATACCAATAGCACCATATAGAGAAAATTCTTTATGCCGCTCACGGCTTTTATGAAAACAATTAATTAATTTCCGCACCTAAATTTGTTCCCGCTAGTGTTGCTTTTCTTTTTGCTTTTCCTTAATTTCTTGCTATAAAAGAAATACAGACAAATATAACAAAAGAAACATGAGCCTTAGCTAATTAACATGTATTAGAAAAAGAAAAAGAAAAATGCGTTTGGTATGATTTAAATATTTGGAGATATATTCTAATTAAAACTTAACTAATAAGATATATTGTACAATTATTATTTATTAATTTAAAATTTCTGGTGTTGTGTATTGCTGGTGCTGCTAGCTATTTTTTTTTTCAATGTAAATTTATCTAATATGTGTTTTTAAGACAATGTTAAAATTATTATTATTAATACAAATTTTAAATTTTTTATTTTAATAAATATACAATAAATATTAAAAATTTTAATTTTTATAAAAAATCTTCTTAATTTATAATTTTAAGACATACACATGCTAGTTAAACTTTTTAAATATTTATGTTTATAAGTCTTTTAAGATGATAGATGATAAACTCTAATATTTTTGTTGAAGTGATGGCAACAGCATAAGGTTTAGTGTAGTTATAGCAGCAAGTAAGGGAACTATATGAAACGAAGAAATGTTTAACTCTCAGGGGAAAAAAAATATATTAACAAATTAAATAAAAGACAACTAAGTTATACAAATTAAATTAATAAATTCAACTAAATAACAAAAAAAGTGATCAAGTACAGTACCAAAATTTATCAAATTAAAATTATATTTTTGGGTATAAAGATTAAGTATAAATTTAGTGTCAGGTTCTATAAAGATTAAGTTTTATATAGAATAAAATTATTTGTATGAGGAGATCGATAAAACCATATGTAACCCTGTAAGACACTTTAATTAGTCGATAGATTATGAACAAGCTTAGTTTATAATTTGGAAATAAATCTACCGTTAACTGCCATATATATATGAACCGAAAATATTTGGTTAAAAAAAAAATCAGTTAAAAACTGTCAAGATTTATTATTTTTTATTTAATATATTCTGTAATATATAATGAATAAATATTAAATAAAGTTTGAACTGTTTAAAACTTTAAATTGATTATTTTTTATCTCTCTAATATTACTGAAACTTTGATATATTAATAATAGAAAAGTATAGATAGACAATGAAAATATTAAACAATGTGAATAATAGATATATCGGATGTTCAATTCACTAGGTATGCAAATGGTTATCTTAGGCGGGTAATTTGGAAATGTTGTGTGTTTTTACTTTATTGGGTCAATTTTAAAATCTATTGTTCACATTGTTCACAAAAATAATTGTCTACATAGTAAAGTCCATTAATAATTAATAAAAAATAGAACACTTCGATCCTTACTTAATAAAAAATATTTAAGAATGAGGCTATGTACTCAAACCTTAGACCATATTATTTCTGAGCAAAAATTAAACCTTTGTATAATTCTCTTATATATATATATGTTGTGTGTGTGGAAGTCAATTGGAGTTTAATTAAGTTGGCTATCAAAGTTTAATAGCACTAACATTCCTCTTCCTGAGGATCTAAAATTGGCATAACAACCTCAAGATGATGAGTAGAATTCTGTTGGTGAAAGAAAGGAGAAGAAAAGTCTCTCAATTGTCAACGAGAATATATTGTCATGTCAAAATTCTGTTAAAACACAAAAAAATAATGATAAAATTTAAAATCAAGGACTAATTTTGTTCACATGATAGCCAAGTAGATTCATGACTCAAAAGAATATAAAAAGCGTGCAAGAATATATGTTCTAATGTATGGGATCCAGTTAGTAATTAAATAGAATGTGTTTGTGACATCTTTATTCAGACTTTCTTAGAGAAAGTAGTCTAGTCTTTACTAAAACTGAAAAATACACTTTCATCAAAATAATAAATTCTTATTTTTACTTTTTTTTTTTACAAAATTATAATATATAAATTGAATGGTATAAAGATTAGTTGTGTGAATTTTTTTAATGTGCATGACTTTGTTTGCTAGATCATAAATTTCTGTATTCATCAACAATGTATATATTTTGTTTCTCTATTTGAGAATCAAGTGTACCATGGGTTAAAAATATCCTGTTATAGCCGAATTAAGTAACTTCCAAATTTTAGTGGTTAGCAAGAGCTTTATTATTATATTTTAATTATGTAAGTACGATAATATAATAAACACTTAGGCTGGTGGAAAGTGATGTTGCAAAACACACCACGCTCGTTAGATCGATTCCTGTAACTGCACACGATAAGTATGAGTCTCATTATAAATACTAATAAGTGCATCAATCTATTCTTTTTTTAATAATAATAATAATAAATATCTAATAATAATTTAATTAAGGGTTTATATTTTAAACTTTTGAAATAATAAAGATATTTTTTTTTTTATAATAATTCGATTATCAATTCATTGTTTTATTTGTTAAAAATTATTTAATAATAATTGTTCGTACCTGGTGATCTCAGGTACTCGACGAATCGAGTTGTGGTGGAAAGATAAAAAGGGGTGACCCTGGGCGACCTAGAACGGGTCTTCGGGCTCAGGTGGGAGACTGGCAAAACCGGCGGTTAGGCGATCGAGGGGGGTGGCCACCTACAAGGACACTCCAACGCTCAAGTTAGTGTCCGTACGATAGGGTAGCCAAATTAGGTAAGATGATGTGTACCTTGGGGGGAGTGCTGACCTCTCCCCTTATATACTGTGTTGGGCGGGCCCAAAAGGTGACCTAGCCCATTGGCCAGGACGTTTGTAAGTTGTCCTTGTCCTCGTGGGAGAAGCTGGTCGTTCTGAACTTCAAGTCGGGACTTCGGGTCGGGGCTCCAAGAAAACCGACACGACCGGTTTGCAAGGCGCAGCGGAGAGCGCAAGTGGTGAAGTTGTTTATTCAGCCGAGTCGGGTGCGGGTGCCAAGAACCGACCCGTAGGATTTTCTTGGGGGAGTTTGGATCTGAACCAAAGGTGATGACCCGACCCGGCGGTTAATCGGGCTGGACTGGGTTATTTGAGATAATAAATTTTTCATTTGTTGAAAATGATGTAATAATAATGATTATTATAAAATTAATTAGAATAATAGATCATTTGCCTTTTTTATTGTTTTAACTTTGTAAGTGAAATTTTTCATCAAAGACATGCTATATAATATAAAGTGGGCCATGCTATCATAGTCTTAGTGTATAAATAGCGGTGAGTGCTTCCGATCCTTTGGTACCCTCAGAAAATCCACACTTGCATATATCTTTAGTCTCTCTTCTTCTTTTTTTTCTTCTTCTTCTAAACTTCTTCACACACCTCAAAGTGCTTCTAATTCCTCAAAAAAAGTTCATCAGCTCTTCCCAAGTATCAATATAATCAATCTCAGCCTACTATACATACATTCCGTATATATACTACTCGCCGCGTCTTTAATTTTGCCACTAAAGGTAAGTACGGACATATATACATACATACATACGCATATATATTTTGTGGTCCATGTAAATTATAAGTAGGCCACTCTAAATTTTAATACATAGCTTATATATTAAGCTCCTTTTTCTTCTTTATTCTTTCTCCCTTCCTCCTTGCTAGATTCTCCTACCAAGTTTTCTATCCGAATTGTCTGAATTAAGTAGTAGTAGTAGTGTTGATAAATTAATTAATATATAGGGTTATTAATTATTATAGTGCTATACTACTTACATATATAGTGACACACACAACTAAATATAAAATAATAATGTTTGGTCAACTCTTGGGCAGGTTTTAGATTACACGAAGGTAATTAAGAATTAATTAGAAGATGATTATCTCGGTATCTGGCTCCTCAGCTTGCAAACAAGTACAAGAGCCTCTAGTAAGTTTCCAAAAGGGATTTACAAACATGTTATATAATCGGAACAATAATAATAAGGATAAGGTGGTGGTGATATTGGGGGCCACCGGAACCGGAAAGACCAAGTTGGCCATAGACCTTGCCAACCACTTCCCACCGGCTGAGATTGTTAACTCCGACAAAATGCAAGTCTACAAGGGCCTTGACATCACCACTAATAAGGTAACTCCTCAAGAGGCTCGTGGGGTCCCACATCATCTACTTGGCACACTTCACCCCAATGCCAACTTCACCGCCCTTGATTTTTGCCGCCAAGCCACCTCCGCCGTCGATTCCATCGTTGCCCGAGATGCCCTCCCCATCATCGCCGGTGGCTCCAATTCCTATCTTGATGCTCTCATCAACCACCACTCCACCTTTAGGTTAGTTATTCTTAAGTATGAAATCATTCAATATTTTTTACGGTGAAAATTCAGGTGCAGTCGACTTCACATGAAGTTGATAGAAGAGAGTTGTTAGATAAAAATTTAGTCAAATCAATCAAATCATCTAACAACTCTCAACTATCAACTTCATGTAAAATTGACTGCACGTGAATTTTCACCATTTTTTATATGAAATCATGTCAAATAAAATAATTACTTTATACATTATCAGCATAATAGTAATCTAAAATAACGAATATAATTGCATAATTGTATAAAACGTTTTATATTCTCGATATATCAAAATTTAACTAATATATTTATACACAAAATTACAAAATATATAGAGGTGTAGACTTAACATTTCTTATTTTTGTTTGTCCAGATTAAGGTATGAGTGTTGCTTCCTATGGGTGGATGTTTCAATCCCCATACTGCATGCGTCGCTTCGATCACGCGTGGATCGCATGATCGAAGCGGGACAAGTGGAGGAAGTGCGGAAATTCTTCGAGCCATTGGCAGATTACGAGAGGGGAATAAGAAGGGCGATAGGGGTGCCAGAGTTCAACGAGTTTCTAAGAGCAGAGGCCTTAGGAGCAGATGAAGAGACAAAGAAGATGCTCTTAGACATAGCCATTGCAAGAATCAAGGTCAACAACTGCACCCTCGCCAATCGCCAAATCCAGAAGATTCAACGACTCCACAACACGTGGAAGAGGACCATGCATCGCCTTGACGCCACGCAGGTTTTCTTGAACCGTAATTGCTCTGATCATCACCAATCTCAAAATTCCTGGGAGGAACATGTTCTTGCCAAGAGCCTTAGGATTCTTCACAAATTCCTCTACGAAGATAACAATAAACATCTTCTTGTTCCTTCCGGAATTAATGTTTCTTCTTCTTCGCCGCCGGTGGCAATGGCTGCCGTGGCGGCAGCTGCCACGCATTAGAAATAGAAAGGTTGCCGTGTGCCACACCACTTTTGTTTTTATTTTATTTTGTCTTATTTTTTCTCTTTCATTTTTTCAAATTTTCTTTGGGGGTTACTTTGTAATTTTTTTTGTGGAAACCAGCTTACAGTTTAACTTCGCTGAAAATTCAAGTACAGTCAACTTCATGTGAAGTTGATAGTTGAGAATCATTAAATAATTTGAGGTGAAAATTCATGTGCAATCGACTTTACGTGAAGTTGATACCTGAGAGCCATTAGATGAAAATTCAGTCAAATCAATCAAATCATCTAACGGCTCTCAGTATCAACTTCACGTGAAGTCAGCTTCATTTGAGTTTTCATCATAATTTAAATGATTTGACTAAATTTTTATTTAACAACTCTTAATTATCAACTTTACGTGACTGCATCTGAATTTTCATCTTTAATTTTATACAAAGTTGATAGTTAAAAGTCGTTAAATAATTTAATAGATTTAATTAAATTATTATTTAATGACTCTTAATTATTATTTTTACTTGAAGTTAAATGTTCTTGAGTTTTCCATTTTTTTTCTCTATATTTTTTTTTCTTTTGAGGTGATGTCGTTGGTAGTAAAAGCTTTACTTATTATACTACATATATACATATACGATCATATTTCATATATATGGTTGTTCAACTTCTTGAAGGGTTGTTGTATGTTAATATTTCTTTTTTTTTTTGGATTTATTACAAGCTAAGGGAATAAGGAACACTTAAGTGTGTTCGGCATAAATTAATTTAATATTATGGTAATGGAGAATGGAATATACGATCCCTACACTCGAGGCCAGAAATGCTTGTTAAATTTGATGCTGATAAGACAATATATTTAATTTTTCCTAAGATAGAACTACGTAATTAAGATAACAAATAAAAGAATTGAAGTGAATGACTCGAATGTTTTCGTCTACTCTGTTTTAGTCTTCGTGCTTTAAAGAAAAGTATAACTAATTATTCTTATTTGAATAATCCTATCTCATTCTAATTAGTAGCATGAATTTTTTTCTTTTTAAATCTAAGAAAAACTTGTTTGTTTAAGATATCCAAGCGCAGAAAGTTAAAGTATGAAGGAACAAATAATAAGTTGGTAAAGAAATTAAAAAGTAAGTTTAAGTGAAGTATTGGATGATCAATTGGGTGTTTATATATTAATAGTTGGTGTGGTGAGCATGAACTGTAAAACAATAATAGGAAAAAGTTGAAGGCTAATGCGTTATCTGTTATAAGTAATTTCCAATAAAATTTGAATCCTAAACTTAATTAAATTAATATGCTTCCTTGGGCGGCCGTACCGTTGAGAGGCACATTGCTTATTGGCATCTCTCAAGGGCGGCTGCATACGATGTGCTATGTATAATGATTAAAATATGGTGAAAACTCAGGTCGACTTCATGTGAAGTTGATGGTTGAAAGTCGTTAAAATATACAACAACTATAATGTTGGAACTCATACTTTATAGGAACTTGATACGACATTGTATCAAGAGATGGAGAGTTAGATAAAAATTAAAAAGAATAGAATAAAAATTTTTAGAATTAAGACTAATAAAAAGATTAAAATTTATAATTATATCATGTATATTTATATTTATTATATTATATTTTTATTTATAATATACATTTTTAATTAGAGTATATAGGCCTAATACTAATTCGAACAGAACTATAGAGAATTAGTTATATTTTTTTGTCATTTTTAATGTATTTATTTTTTATTTCTTAATTATTATTGAAATAAATAGATAATTTTAGATATGATAAATATATAATGATAGATGTTACATATATAAGATTATAAATGTTAAGTTAAATATGATAATTTTGTGTTGTTATCTCCTTGTTATTGCTCTACATACAAAAATATATTTCAATCCACTATTATTTAATTAGAAGACTGATATTTGTTAATATTTTTTTGTATATTATTATTTAGAAAAAATACATAATTTTAAAATTGAGAGAAAGAGAAATAGTCAAATTAGTTTTTAATAAATTTTAATTATCAAATCAATGCTAAAAATTTTATTTCATAAACAAATCAATTCAAACATTAAATTAGTCGTTTATGTAGAATAATATAAAAAATTTAAAAAATTCTTAAAATTTTTCATATCTTTGTTAATTAACAATAATATTGATTTGTCTAAATTTTTAGCAAATAAAATATGAGCTAACTTGCTTAACAAAATAAAAATTAGTGACAGATTTGGTAATTAATAAATTTTCTTTTAGATTATTATAGTATTTGACTAAACCAACAAAAACTATTTTATAAACAAAAATAATTAAAATGTAAAATAAGATTATTATGTCCACAATTCAATAAGTTGAAAATTTTTCTCTTATTTCTTATTTTTTATCTTTATCTTTTATATTTTTGTTATATGTTTTTCTCCTCTTCTTCGTCCTTCTTGTTGCATCTTTTATCAAATCACATATGCAAATTTTTTGCTATCATTATAGCAAAAAAAAAAAAAAATAGAGTGAATTTTTTTAAAATTAATAAAAAATAACACCAATATCAAATTCCAAAAATAACAATAATATCACTTTTTACTTGTAAACAGTGACGAATTTAAAAAATTTTAGCTATAAAGATAAAAACATACTAAAATAAATTTTACTAAACATTGATATATTTATATTTTAAAACTAAAATCATATGTAAATACTAAAAAAAACTAGACCCATACATAAAAACTGAAAAGTATATTAATTTAAAATAATTAAAAATTAATTGAAATAATTTTCTCTCTTTATTTTAAAATAATTAAATATTGTATTTTATATATGTTTTAAAATTAATTTGATATATTATCAATTTAAAGAATATTAATAGGTAGATAATAATCTTTTTTTCTTAACCAATTTTTGAAAAAAAAAAGACTAATAATTTCACTTATGTTTAGATAATTAAATTTTAGCTTAGTAATTAATTAATTTTGGTTAGTTTTAAAAAATATATTATCAATATTTATTAATGTTAAATTTATTTATTTTTTATATTTATGATAAGATAAATATTATTTCATGTTAAATTTAATAATATAATTTTTTAATATAAATTTTAATAAGAACAAAAATAATATAATAATAAAAACAAATATATTAATCTATATGTATTACTTATTAATTTATTTCTAAATTTTTAATAAAAATAAATACCTCCGTTTTCTCACCTAAATTCGTCTTTGTTTATAAATAAAAAAATTATAAATAGAATATAAAAGTGTTAATATGTTCTTAAATTTTATAACAATATTTAAAAGAACTTCCATATTAAAATATTTAATAAATTCTCTCGGGAGAACCTAAAAATTCTGCTAATAAAGTATAGCATATAGTGAGAAATCAAAAGTTCTTTTAAAATCTCTCTCTCCTTTTAGGTTGTGAACCTTCTATGTATGTATATGTCCGTACTGAAGGTTTTGTGGTGCAGCTTATGATGATAATATAGAGAGAACTTTGGTGGGGTCTGAGTTGAACTTCATCATGAGTCGTACCGATTGATTTGTGATTTATGATGTAAATGGAAATTCGAATATAAGTCCCCTACTTAATTAGCCCCACTCATCATCATGCTCCTGCCCTACCTTTAATTTCGACTCAATCTTAATTTTCTTAAGACAATTACATTTAAATTATGATGGAAACTCAGGTGCAGTCGACTTCACGTGAAGTTGATACTTGAGAGTTGTTATATGAAAATTTAGTCAAATCAGTCAAATCATGTAACGGTTCTCAAATATCAATTTCATGTGAAGTCGACTACACCTGAGTTTTCATCTTAAATTATATATATAGATTATGCATGCACACTTTAATAAAAGAGTAGTTAATTAAAAATTATTAAATAATTTAAAAATTCACGTGCATCATGTGAAATAAATAATTAAAATTTATTAAATAATTTAAAATATTTGACTAATTTTTTTTAATAATTAATTTTTAATTATCAATTTTACATAAAAATAATGATATATGAATTTTTATATTTATAATATATTAATAATATTAAATAATTTTATCCAGTTGCTAGTTTTATATTATTTTATAAGTAAAAATAATTAATTTTTAAATTTATTATTTAAAAATTATGTTAATACAAATTTAATTAGATAGTTATGTAAAATTTTTTATTATTTGTTATGCTATTTTTATTTATACTATAAGTACTTTAAGATATGTCATGTATGTTATACATACTATATTACTATGACCATCAATTTAATTGGATTGGATTTGAAATTGGACTTATATTGAAACATGTATTCCACCACGTATATACACTTATCATTGGAATACGTATATTGATGATATATATATCATGGAACGAGAGAGATCAGATGGTGCGTTTCATTGCATCAACTTATGCCGCAATTTCAATCACCGTCAACTCAAGATTGATCATGAGGGATCGGAGGCCAACCCTAGTGCGAGAGGAAAAAAATAAAAATAGAAACCTAAGATTTGATGGAAGAACTTAACGTACATATGATGATGTGATTGATAATAGATGGATGAATGCACGAGTGGGATGGGTTGTAATCCAATTCAACTAATTAATCAAGTGTTATTTAAATTTACACTTTATTTAATAATAATTAAAAAATATGTGAATAATCAACATAGTATTATTCCACGTAGCAAATAATGTGTTAAATTTTAGTTTTTCTTTTTGGGTGGATATATAATAATGGATACTAACTGCAACTTTTAGAATATGGTGTGGAATTCCTCTCAAGTTTTAACTGGATTACTAATAATGGATTGCTTGCCACATTAATTACGGAAATGTAAGAGATGAGTAAAAATTAATTGATTGAATTAAGCACTAATATTCTTATGCCATGTATGTGTTTATGGGGAATCTAGAAAAAAGAGGCAAATTAAAGAGGAAGGGTTATAATAAAAATGGTGGGGGCAAATGTCCCTGATGAGAAAGCCCTTTAATTTGTCTTCTAATCTTATTCATGTAATTACATGATTCCATCCAATATATAACACCCCGTTTGCCTTTATACTCCCACTCACCACCCCATATTTAAAACTTTAAAGACTTCAAGTGGACCCACACTAGGGATGGATGTCAAAAATTTTTTTTTTTTGATAAAAAAATTTTGTTCCTAAGACTTTTACTTATTTATTTATTTATTTGTTTATTATTATTATTAGATTTAATTATTCTATTTGTTCTTCTAATTTTATTAAATTTGTAATTAAATTTTTATATATTTTTTTAATTGAATTTTTATAATATTTTTAGTTTTGTAATTGAATTGTTTTTAGTATATTAAATATTAAAATTAATTAAATATTTTTCTGTAAATTAAATACATCCACAATTAGGAATTTAATTAAATTTTTTATTACATATTTTTTTTAAATGTTCTGTTAATTTTAATATTTCAAACATAAAAAAAATTAATTGTAAAATTAAAAATAGTATAAAAATTTAATTTAAAAAAATAAAAAATCTAATTATAAATTTAGTAAAATTATAAAAATCAATAAAATAATTACACCTTATTGTTACTATTTGTTGCAAAAATGGGCTTATTTTACTATCATATATAATGAAATCCTTGAAAAAAAGTTAATAAATAAGGAAATAATAAATTTATAATAGAGTACTATATGTATGGTCAAAATCAGCTTTAGCAAAGGGGTATATGTAGTCTTGGCTTTGCATCTCAATAAAAAGAAAAGGGGAAAAAGGAGATAGTATGAGTAATGATTTTCCAATGCTTCCACATGACTACATGAGCATCTTGGTCCACATCAAACATGCATAGAATATATTTGCCTTATTCAAATAAATAAATAACACACAGAGAGAGAGAATATATGTGTCATTGTTTAATAATATAAAAGTAATAGTATCTGTTCTTATCATTTCAGTAACTGTATGAAAGTGATTTGCATTGCATGCATTTCGTCACTACCAGATTATCTATATATATTTTAATTAATAGATATCATTATCAAAGTATCAAAGTATAATAAGGTTAATTAGGACTGACATTTGTGAAGTGTATTAGCAACAGATAATTACATATGATTGGTGGTAGCTAGCGGTGTTTATTGCAAATTGCAATTACAAGGTTCCATTATTGGTTGATGTCTATGTTAACGAAATGTAAAGTTAATTAAATGATATATAGTTATTATAAGATAGAAGTAAATTATTTAAATATGGCACTATATATACTTGGCAGGACTCTGTCCTTCGGTTTCGGTGGTGCATGTATATCAGATTAATATGTGGGAAATTATTCTTTAATATTGTGACGTACGTTTTGTGATTTAATTAACCAAATCAGATATGGTGAAAATTCAGGTGCAGTCGACTTTACGTAAAGTTGATAATTGAGAGTCGTTAGATTATTTGACTGATTTGACTAAATTTTCATCTAACGACTCTCAACTATCAATTTCATGTGAAGTCGACTACACTTGAATTTTCAACAACAAATATATATCTATCTGTAGTTAATTTTTCAGCTCAGCAAATCAGAAACACTCTCTCTCTCTCTCTCTCTCATATACTGTGTTTGGGGGCAAATATTTGATTTTTTAAGTATAGAATGGAAGTAGCTTGAATTGAAGTAGCCCGCCTCTATGTGAATTAAATTATTATTATTATTATTATTATTATTATTATTATTATTATTATTATTATTATTATCTATTTTAAAAATTTAAGTAATAAAAAAATACATAAATAATTATATATCTATCACGTTTTTTTACATAAAAATCTTGTATTATATTAAAATATTTTATTTTTTAAAATTAATAAAAATTAAATTCCAAATTTTTTTATCATAAATTCAGACATTATATTATAAAATTATGGAAAAGTGTGAGAAGCCAATAGAATATTTATACAATGGAGATTTAGGAAGTATTAAAGATATAATTATTAGTGTTATCTTTTTCCATTAGCTGAAGCCTTTGTGATGAGTGGTATCATGCATGGTATTAGAAAAGGTCATGAGTTTGATCCTTGTTGAACCCCAAAATCACTCGGATGGTTATTATAGATAGTATAGAGGATGTTTATTTTGTAACTCAATAACCCATTGTACACATTGTATAAATAGTCCATTGTCTCCCTAGCGAGATCCTAAAATTATTTATCATAAAAATTTAAACTAATTAATAGATGGTAATTAATTTTATCATATAAAATATTTGTCCAAAATAAACCACCAATTATTCTTCTCTTTAACATGAATATTGTTACGGCTTAATTCTTAAATTAGACCTAAAGATGATAGTCATTTTAAATTCGTTCATTTTAAATAAAGTACGCTGGTCTATAAATAAAATTTGAGCTAAATCCAACCTAAATCAAATTAATTTTTTTATTTTTTATTTATTTTGTCATTTACTATAAATTAAGAGCATAAAATCCACCCCAAGTATGCAATTTAATCCTAAGCCTCATTTCTTGGACTTAAAAAAATTATGAATTAAAAGAGAATTTATATATTAAAAAAATCAACGACATATTAACCTAATTAATCGCTCAAATGAACTCACCCCACTATGCAAGGCTAACATAAATTGAAAGATGCTTGAATTGAGGGGGGAATCAAGGGGGAAAAAATAAAGGTGAAGGAATTGAAGATCGAGAGGATCGGAAGATAACGTTTTTTTGGCCTACAGCTTTCATGTTCTTCAATTCCATGTCATTATTCATTACCAATTCCATCTTAATTCCAAACTGTTATCCTCTTTCTCCAAAAATTCTAGTCAATTACAACTCAAGAGAATCCAAATTCGGCATCAATCTAATCTAAACATAAATCAATTAGCTCTCTTAAGGGGATACATTCTATATGCATTTTCTAGCTATCAAACAAATTTTACACTTTCTTATTCTTCCTTTGTGGCACAGATTTAAATTCCAGCCACGCATTAAAGAGGAGTTTGCAAAATATTAGTATACCATGAATTTGTCCTCTTGTCCTTTGTGAATTGTGTGATGATAACAAACTAACTTGAATTGGTCGAGTGAGCAGTTCACTTGTCTGTTTAAATAAGTGTTAGGAGTTTGAATCTCGTTTTAGGTATGTAACAATTCATTGACTAGCGATAAATCCTTAAATAGAGTTTAAATCCACAACGGATTTATCGAGTTGAAAGATATCATAAGTAATAAAAAAAATTGTGATGACAATAATAATAATATATATATATATATATTTTTTTTTAAAAAAAAATTGATTGAGATATAGGATCCAAAAATGCTACATCTGTATCAGAATGATCATCGTGTGCAATATAAAAGTATAGTATACCCTTTGATGATATGATATATGAACTTGTATACATCATGATGATGATATCTCCATATATATGTATATATGCTTCTTTTACGACAAGGTCATATATAGAGATTAGAGGGTCTAATATTAACGAGAATAATATAGAGATATATACATCAATGACTACTTTCTAGGTGATCAATGCTCATCACATTGTGTATGCAAAAGAGAGGTCTATTTTTATTCTATACTTATATTTATTCACAGAAATTCTAATTATGTAATCTTATTAATTATGTGACACCGTTTGCTGTCTTAAGCCAACCCAACATATACTATTCGAAAGGAAAGTTCTACTAGAATTACACCATAAAACATTAAAAGAAGAAAGAGGGTGAGGAGATAAGATCTTAACAATTTAAGCTACTTAGATTTTGGTTTATATATATTGTTGTGACGTAATTTTTTTTTTTTTAAAAAAAGAGCAAATTAAAAAGTCAATTCAGTTAAATAGGTAAATGATTGGTCTAACTAATTACCGCCCGTACAATAAAAATTGAGTAATGCTTATTTTTATCAATGTTTGTTCAATTTTAAATATTAAAAATTAAATTTTATATTTTAAATTTTTATTTTTAAATTATAATGGTATAAAAATAAAATATTAATCTAAAATATTAGTTAATATTAATAAAAAAATATTAGGCTAATAACATTTATGATAAAAATTTGATGATTAAATAATATATATCAATTAGAAAAAAAATCTTAAAAAAATCGACCGATATTTTGAGCTTTTAAGTTTAGTAGTCCAAATATTTTGTACAAAGATGTCTTTCAAATACTTACTCTGATAGTAATGACTTTTTGAAAAGTCACTCACATTTTAAAAAAAAAAAAATAGGCTATAATAAAAAAATATTTTAATCTTTTATAAATAATTATTTATATATTTGTTTAAAAATGAATAATATTAGAATTGAGATTTCACCGTCTAATTCAATCCTAAAAATTAGTTGATGGGATCAATAATATCTCATAACTATAAATTTTTTTAAACCTTGTATTAAATTATGAAATGTCTATTCACAATAAAAAAAAATTATCATTTAAAGTATAATAAACATTTACAATGCAAGTAGGTAGTCTAATAATATATATTGGATAGGATATATTATTTATATAATTTTTTTATTAGTTTAATATTGATGATAATTAATTATATGAAGAATATATAAAGAGTACATAAAATTAATCATAATTTTTTTTCTATTTTCGTTCATTTGAAATTTTTAAAATACAAAGACCTAATTTTTTTTCTTCTATCAATTCTCACTTGTTATTTAAATAATTTTTTATTAGTTTAATATTGATAATAATTAATTATAATAAAAGTACATAAAAAGTACATAAAATTAGATATAGAATATTTTTTTTATTTTTTATTTTTATTCATTTAAAAATTTCTGCTTCATGTTTAAAAACTCTCTCGTTAGTTTCAATAGGAACTTTTTCCTCTTTTTCATAGTGTAAGTGTTCATCAATATTCTAAAAACTACGACTTAAATGCACTAAAAATTTGGTACGAGGAGACAAGTCATATGCAGTTATTATAACAGCAATTTTTTCTACGAATGCATTTTTTGCATTTGTCAAAGAAAAAGGTGATATCCGATAATTATAAATGTGATTTGTCATTTTGGCTCATTATGAATGTGTTATTACATATAAGAGTATCTTAATTTTTATTTTTTTATTTTTATTCATTTGAAATTTTTAAAATACAAAAAACTAATTTTTCTTTTTCTATCAATTCTCACTTGTTATTTAGATAATTTTTTTATTAGTTTAATGTTGATAATAATTAATTATAATAAGAGTACATAAAAAGTACATAAAATTAAATATAAAACATTTTTTTTAATTTTCTATTTTTATTTATTTAAAAATTTCAGCTTCATGTTTAAAAACTCTCTTGTTAGTTTCAATATAAACTTTTTCCTTTTTTCATAGTGTAAATGTTCATCAATATTCTAAAAATTATGACTTAAATGCACTAAAAATTTGGTACGAAAGACAAGTCATATGCAGTTATTATAACAGCAAGATTTATGAATGCGTTTTTTACATTTGTCAAAGGAAAGAGTGATATCCTATAATTATAAATGTGATTTGTCATTTTGGCTAATTATAAATGTGTTATTACATACTGAAATGCTATAAAAATATCTTAATTTTTAAACCTATTTTTAAAGTTAGATAATTCACTTAAAAAAAGAGTACTACGAAAATTTAACTTCACATAATTCCGTTAAAATTAAAGTACGTAGTCATTGAAGAATGACAAATATAGGGAGGCTCACAATTTGATAAGATTTTATAAAAATTGTATCTATGATTTAGGTGGAAACGAAAAGGTCAACTGTCCTGTTAAAATTCATGAGCTGTTTCTTTTAAATTTTTAACAAATTCTAAATTTATTCAAGAGTTAACGTGGTCATTTGCACAACAGTTCAATCTACAAGATATTACCGATGTTGTGAGACAATACTTATGATTTTTTAAAGAGCAAAATATTTTGGAATTTTGAATTTTGGCTGGTCACCATTTGTATAGATATTACTTTTAAAAATATATAGATATTTGTTATTTGGACAAATCTAAAAAAAATATTTTATGATTAATCTTATGTACTTTTTATGTACTTTTATTATAATTAATTATTATAAATATTAAACTAATAAAAAAATTATTTAGATAATAAAATAGACTCTTATACTATATTATTATCGCACAAAAAACAAAAAACTTAGAAATATTAAGTGATTAGTCGATATTCAAAATAAAAGATTTAGCCTTTTTGACTATATTTTTTGCGACTCCGTCCATTTCATAAAGTATTCTACCGGGTTTAACGACAGCGGGATCTACTTTTTGAAGAATATGAGTCTAAGTAATAATAAGAATATAATAACACTTCTCCTAAAATTTTAAATCGATAAGAAGAGATACATAAATAATTATATATTTAATACACCTCCTCACTCAAATACCTCTTTTGGGATTGCATAAATTTTACACAGACCTTTTTTTTTGTTTTATATTATTTTTTTAAAATCAACAAATATTAAACTCTAAATTTTTAAGTCATAACAATTTTGATATCATAAAATTACATAAGTCATATTTTTATTACAAATAAATTAAAATAGTTAAATTTAATTTATCATATACATAAATTATATCAGCCAAATAGGATTTATTTTGGAGCTGTTTTGAACATAATATATGCAACAATCTTTTAGGATTTTTTAAAACCTTATGAACTAACGTAGGTAAACTACGTATTATTAGCTGGTTGTGAATTTACTATGCTACTGGAATTTTTTTTATATGTTTATTACGAAGTTCTTAATCTAAACAAGGAGATAACAAAGTTAATAAAAAACATAAACTTTAAAATATAATACCTATTTTTTATCCCACTGGGATTTAATTTTCATGTATCTTGTAGAGGAGGTGGAATTAGAGGTGTATCAAAAATAATCATATCTTTTTAATCCTTTTAATTAAGTTATAAATCGCTTATTATTTTAATTAATTTTACTTTTATTATTTTGACATATATTTAATAAAAAAATAAATAAATAATATATATTAATGTCTGTTGATGCATAAATATTAATATTAATAGAAAATATTTTTTTTTGAAATGTTTAATTTTAATACATTTGATCCAATCCAATCCAATTATCCAAATACTTAAAGTGACAATTAATAGCTAGCTTTGGAGATATCTAGAATTACTTAAGGATGATTATGTATGTTAATTTGCAATTTTTCCTTCTGAGATTAGTACGTTTTACTAGTTTTCTGTGTTAGAAATTTAGAATTGTATTTTTAGATGGTATATTGTATTTTTTTTTAAAATATTATTTGCACACTAAAATTAACCATTAAAATTAGTTATTATGTATTATAGTTTAACTCATTTTTAATATATATTTTATATTTTAGATGTGTATTTTACTCTAGTGATTGATTTTAATAGTTGAATTTAATATACATCTAACATAATTATTTAAGTCACCAAAAATCTAACATAATTATTTTTTCTTTTTCATGAAGAAAAAATTTAATACTTGTATCATCATCCATAAAATAACCACTCATTTGTTTTTGTTTATCTTTTTCTTATTATAATATATGTTTTCTCTCTTAAAATTTGATGGTAATAATAATGAAATAAAAAAATAAAATTATTCTTCCGATTTTCTCTATAACATATTATAGAATTTTTTTTAGTACTAAACTTAGAAAGCTAAGGTGCATGCATGTTTAATTTCCGGCTTTCCGCACAAGTGTGCCCTAGATTAGGGGTGGGTAGGGGCGGATTTTTACTCTACTCGACTCTGCCCCGCTGTACAATAACTCGTATGGAACCCGCTCCACTTCTAGCTGTGAGTAGTAAAACGTTGAACCCTAACCTGTTCCTGTGGGTACCCGCCCCGCCCCTACCCGCCTCTATAATTATTAAAATTCAATAAATAAAATTAAATTTCAAAATGTATATAACCATCATCACATACATAACATAAATTAAAGTAAAAATTTAAATATGATACAATATTATTAATCATTTACTAATTATTTTACATATATTATATATATTATATATATAGCAGAGCGGGTATTACCTAAACTCGATCCCGCCCCATCTCTCCTAAGAACCCGCTCCGCTAAAAACCCGCCACGGTGCGAGATGAGTAATTACCCGCTCCGAACGAGTAGAGACAGAATGGGTACCCGCGAGTTTGAATGGTATTGCCATCCTTACTTTACCTAGATATTGATGAGATTACTGCTCAAGGTTACCACTTATTACCACTCTTTTTTTTGTTGTTTTAATGTAAAATAACTGTTATAATTTTATGCATTATCGGGTTAATTAGATGTATGAACTTTTATGTTTGAAATCATTGTAATATAGTCATTATCATTTATCACATCTATCACATTATTATCATTTCACTTAAATTTCGTTGACAAATCAAATAATAATCCTAAAATGATCACTCATGAGATGATAGCACTTGTTTGATCGGTGGTGCATAGATCATAATTGTCTCCAGAAATTGGACTCTCTAACAACTCCCCTACCTTATAAACATCTAATCCAATAACTATGTATGTGTGTCAGTGTGTGGGAATGCTTTATTGACAAGAACATATAATAAAGTCAAAAAATGTGGCAAGATATCTTCTTTCCAACTTGGGTTTTCGTGAATCATATATATCATCATGTCATTATTAGTCATAAGCTATAGCATGCTTTTTCTCCTAGGATTTAATTTCAAAGTAATCAAGTAGGAATAGTAACTGTATATAATATACCTTAGCTTCCCACAATTTGTTCATTTTCCATCATCGGCACCCTTTCCTATTAAGTTTTCAGTTTTCACATTACCTCATCATTGATGTATCCACAGTATTATCCTCTATCCAAATATACACAAAGCATATATATAATTATTTTGTAATACAATTGACTTGACATATGAATTTTAGCTCACATTTTTATACTCTGCCATGCGTTTCATGTGGTGTTGTCTTTCTCAATATTTGAATGTGAATCCTCATTTTCTTTGACGTAGATGTTCCAATCTATTAAAATCTATAACAGGTCAAAGTTCCACTTATTGTGACACTATTTCAAATTAGACTTTGAAACTGAAAACAACAAAATTTAGGAAAATTTTCGAATGTACTTAATATATTAGTGTTCCAATCATTTAACTATTAATTTTAATTAATATATTATATATTTTTTATAATTAAAATTAACAATTAAAATTATTGGAATATTAATATTTTATATATATCTGAAAAATATTCAAATATACGTGTAAGTATGGTTAAAAAAAAATTGTTGACGAATGACGATGAAGATATTACTGTACTTATATGGATACTTTGAAAAAAACTCAGACTCTTGATAGTCGTATCGAACTATAGCCTTCAATGCCAAACTTATAAGTTCTGGTGGTTCGAGTTTTTCATCCGAGGGTGTATCACGTTTGTGGAGAGAACGAGTAAAATGGGGTGAGTATCTGCAAAGACACTCCCATACTTAAGTTAGTATTCGAATTTCAATGTGTCCAGAGAAAATACTTTTACCTTCTTTATATAAGAAGAGGTGTTTTTACAGTTTCATTGATATATGATTATACGTATTAAAAGGCAATTATATTGCATTCAGCCGTTATAATACTCGGCTAGACGTTTTGTTAAAAATTGTATCATTAGGACGAGTTATGGCTCATTAAGCCGATTTGTAACATACAGTGTCGAGTTATATTGTCGAATTGTAACAGTCATATCATAGCCCCAAATTTAACATGAGGATATTTTTAATGAAGCAAATTGAGTTTTTAATGAACTATAACTCGACGAGTGGAATGATTATAGAGCTCCATTTCAACATACTTTTATTAAAAATATTTGTAGAGATATTACTATTACCATCCTTACTATACATATTAGAAAGGGTTCTATATTCCATTTCTGAGATTTGAACTTTAGTGCAGCTTGATGAGAGACAGACTTATGAGTTTGTGAGTGTGGTATTATTATGACCCAAAAACAAATTTATTTTTTGTTTTTTCCTACGCAAATGGCCCAATAGGCCTAGAAGAAAGAAAAAGGGAAGAACAAAATCTGAAAGTACCATCAAGAAAGTCGATTCCCAATAATTGGGCTCCGTGTTCCGTGATGATGTAAGACTTAACGGCCAGGATTCGTCAATGGTGAGATGGAAGGCCTCCGTGATCGTCCGTTTTGGTCCACGTCAACAAGTGGAATATCCACGCATCCTAACAAAAAACGTCCCTCGCCCCCTAAACGCGCCACGTGTCTAACGAGCGACGAGTCAGTTGCAACTGCAAACTGAAGTACGAACGAAAGCTTATGAAGGAAGAAGAAAACTTTAAAGAACCAGAAAAAGAAACTGAAGAAGAAGAAGAAGAAGAATGATGAATAATGTGGTGAACGCGTTGATGGTGACTCGGTTTCTGACTCGGAACCAACTCAGCGGCCACGAGGGAGGCATTCCGTTCGGATCGGTGTGGTGGTACATTTACGCCGGACTCTCGTGCTTCTTCGTTATCTTCGCCGGAATAATGTCCGGATTAACCCTAGGTCTCATGTCTCTCGGCCTCGTCGACCTCGAGATCCTTCAACGCAGTGGTTCTCCTACCGAGAAAAAGCAAGCAGGTTCATTTACTCGTTGCCTGCGTCATTCAATTTCTCCGATTCCGAGATTTTCGAATACTCAATGTGATTTTTGAGTTTTTTTTTTCTTTTGTGTGCAGCGACTATAATTCCTGTGGTTCAGAAACAACACCAGCTTCTGGTGACTCTGCTTCTGTGTAATGCAGCTGCGATGGAGGTAACTGAATTAATGCTCCTTCTTTTTCATGCTAGATTTTTCACTGGAATTTGGAATATTGACGTTGTTAGTTCAAGAATGTGGTGGTTTATTGGACAAAATCACTGAGGAGAGCTTATAGGTAGAACAGAACTGTAGAAGTGATTAAATTAGAAAAAAATAGAACACCATCAAAATATAATATAATATTATAATGTGGATCAGACACATTATGGTTTATTATGTACTATGCTTATTTGAATCACTTGTTTAAAATGGTTTTGATGATGGATGAATTGGAATTGCTCTGCATGTGGAATCTGCATTCTTTTGGATTTTGGAGTCATTGCTTAGTGACCCGCATTCAAATATCTGAATGATATTTTTAATGCATACATACTTTACACTGATTGGTGGGGCATGCTTAACTTTTAAGCTTCCGTTGACTTTGAAAGTTGTAATCTGCAGGCGCTTCCGTTATACTTGGATAAGTTGTTCAATCAGTTTGTTGCCATCATTCTCTCTGTGACTTTTGTTCTGTTTTTTGGGGAGGTATGTCAATGTCAGCGATTTAGCTTTCAACATTTTTGTCCAATGAATATTCTTTCTCCTTTTTCTTCAAATCTTATTTTTTCCCTCTGATTTCAGGTCATTCCACAGGCAATTTGCAGTAGATATGGGCTTGCTGTAGGGTCCAACTTCGTATCTCTTGTGCGAATTTTAATGATAATATGTTACCCAATTGCTTATCCCATTGGAAAGGTGACTTATCATTCATAGGCTAAAGTACCAATTCTTTTGTGTTCAGAAGTGTTAATCTCAATGATATATGCATTAACCTGTAAAATTAATTTTCATTGGATAATCATTTAGCCAGTACATTATAACTGAGAAAAGAACAAACAAGTAGAAATGAATAGAATATCATCTCAAAATATTTCTATATAAATTTTGATAGAAGTTTCATATAGATATATGATGTAATTATGCTTAGTGTGCTAGCAAATGAGCACTATTTAATTCCTTTTCGATGAAGTCAAATTCACAAGTCTTGTGTTTTGTTGATCCTGTCCATGAAGACTGGAAATGTTTTATGCTGGTTGTCAACTGTTTAATACGAATCTCCTCTTAGATTGGCTTTGCAAAAGATTTGAGATAAAGCACAACATAGGCAGAGTTAACTTGCACAATGACAGAATTTATCTTAATCATTCCTACAGATGATCCTTTTTCTCACTGATTTTTTTTTCCCAGGTTCTAGATTTCCTGTTGGGACATAATGAGGCTTTATTTAGGCGGGCACAGTTAAAAGCTCTCGTCTCCATCCACAGCAAGGAGGTACAATTGCCTTAATGATGGAATCAGTCATACCAGCATTGATGAAGTTATCCGAATGTACCGGTATTGTTAATCCTTCATCGTGTTTGATCCGTAAATGTTGGATTTTCTTGTTTTCAGGCTGGGAAAGGTGGTGATCTTTCGCATGACGAGACAACAATTATCAGTGGAGCTCTAGATTTAACTGAAAAGGTATGTTTGCAAATTGCAACTAAGCCTTACTTCAGTATACTCTTTCCTGTGCAGTAGAGTTTTCTTTTTCCCTGTATTCTGTTTCATTATCAAATATCATGTATGCTGTTGACTTGTGCAAGGAATATTTTCTTCACACTTTTTGCAGAAGGCTTCTAAATAACACTATTTTTCTTCTTCCTTATTCGTGTGTCTTCGAATAGACTGCTGAAGAGGCTATGACCCCTATCGAATCGACTTTTTCTTTAGATGTCAATTCAATATTGGATTGGTGAGTGTCTCAATGCGGCTTGAGTTATCTTCATCAGATTTATTGGTTTGGATATAAATTTTATTACTCTTAGTTATTCCCTTGCTAAGAGTCAGTTATATCATACATTAATCAATACTACAATGTAGAATTGCAACTATGATAATAATTGAGAGAGTGCAGAAACAGTGTGTGATTTTTTTTTCAATTGCTTTCATTTTGTAAATCAAGGACACATCATTTTAGGGTCATGTCCATGTTTTTGAACATGAATGTGTGTCGAACCTTTTAAGATGCAATAGTAATGCACTTTTAAATTGTTTTTGGATAATGGATTTTCACTTTGAAGAGGAAATCAATAAATCATTCTTCATCTCCTCGGTAAGGGTCTTTTGGTTGCTGATATATTTTCCACTTCACTGATCACTAGAATACGTGGAAATTCAAGGTATCTTGATTAAAAAAAGGACTTTGCTAGGTAGACAATGACTTTTGTGAACAATGTGAACAATGAGTTCTAAAATTGACCCAACAAAATAAAAACACACTACACCCCAAATTACCCACCTAAATCTTAATATTAGGATTGTCTACCTATACTTTTCCTTTAAAAAAACTGACCTGACTTTACTTGAATATGGGACTTGGGAGTGTGGACTTAAAAATGTAACGTTTATGTACTGGGGCATGCATTGTTTTATTCCTTGAAACGTATGTTAATGAACCTCAAATTAGGGAGGCAATGGGGAAAATTCTTGCTCGTGGGCACAGCCGGGTTCCTGTCTATTCTGGAAATCCAAAAAATATTATTGGACTACTGCTGGTGGGTGTTAAATCTTCATTCACATTCTGGCTTTGTTTTTAGTCTTCCAATTTTTATACTTTATCCTCTTTTCCTCACCTTCTCTTTTTGAATTAGGTTAAAAGTCTTCTAACTGTACGACCAGAAACAGAGACTCCTGTCAGTGCTGTTTCCATCCGGAGAATTCCACGGTATGTTTGTTGTCAATGATTAAACTGTCCTAAAAGCATGAGCTGAAGGTGCATGAGTGATTTAATTGGGAAAGTATGAGGAGCCAATGGAATATTTATACAATGTGCACAATGAAAGTTTAGAGAGTATTAGAGATATAATCATTAGTGTTATCTTTTCCCATCAGCTGAAGCTTTTGGGATGAGTGGTATCATGCATGGTATTAGAGCGCTAAATCCAAAAGGTCAAGAGTTCGAGTATTGGTGAACCCCAAAATCAGTTTAAGCTTTTGAGAAGATGTTTATTGTCTCCCTAGCGGGATCCGATTTAATTACATTTAGCACAACCTTAATCCTTTGTGCTTCTTGAAGCATGGACAACGGCTAATTTTACCTATAGTGACGTAAAATCACTAATAAGTGGGTGTGCCATGTGTATACTTCCCACATAACATATTTTACATGTGCCGTACTGCATAGCACATACCTGTTTTATGCTGAATTTTTAGCTTATATTAACATTTTATTTAATTAAAAAATGGGGCTATAAAGCTGTAACTCCAAACCGCTTTGTTAGATACATAGTCTCTGTTACTATGTCACTAATAAGAGGAGGCAATAAACGATTTTGACAACTTTAACATTTAACATTCCAATTTAATGTTAAACATGGGTTTATATGCACAGAGTTCCATCGGACATGCCTCTCTATGATATACTGAATGAGTTTCAAAAGGGCAGTAGTCACATGGCTGCTGTTGTTAGAGCTAAAGGAAAAGGAAATGCAAATGCACAAACAAATGATGGAGACAAAAATGAAGAAAGCCAAGACAATGGGGATTCGCCGTTGACTACGCCATTGCTACAGAGTGAAAAATCGAAGAGTGTTGTTGTTGACATTGACCAGCCCTCAGATGCTCTCAGTCCCAGAAGTAAGGAGCGAAATGCTTCGCAATCTAATGATATAATAAGAAATGGTTCTTTTTCAGAAAGTATTGAAGACGGTGAAGTGATTGGTATTATCACTCTAGAGGATGTGTTCGAAGAACTTCTGCAAGTAAATTATAGTCTTCGACATATTCTCCCATCTGCAGCAGTTGGATCATTTTCCTTCAAGACTGATTATAAGTTTTTCCAATGGTGCAGGAGGAGATTGTGGATGAGACAGATGAATATGTTGATGTTCATAAGAGGTATATATTGGAGAGTAAAGTTTTGAAACTAAGTTTGTAAAGGTGGATGAAACTGCTGCTTATAAACTTTATTTTGCAGAATACGTGTTGCTGCTGCTGCAGCTGCTTCCTCGATTGCACGAGCGCCATCAATCCGAAGGTTGGCTAAGGGAGTGGTAAGAGATCGCATGTTAAAGCAAATTTTGGAACATATAATCAATGTTTTCTGTATAATGTATATCTGGTTTTGACTTTTGATTTGATCGTCCAGGGAGGAACTAAACCGCAGTCTCCGAGGCGACATGAGGCGCTAACTGCAAGGAGATCTACATGGGACGATTCGTTATATTCTTCAGGTTCCCAGTGAACTTCTTCTTAGCTAGCCTACCGAGAAATAGTGACAATTTGATGAGCTTAGTTAGTATCACTTTTTTTGTTAACAATATTATGTTCATATTCTTTCTGGAAAGGCAATAAACACGTCTAGTGTTGTTATAGTGCAAGCTTATTGGGCTAATGCAGATGTATATCTGGCACCTCCGATTACATATAGCAGTTCAATTTTAACTGAGAAATCTTTAATCTTTGAAAAATGTTTGTATTTTTAACAAAAACTACCTTCACTTGTTAATACTCTTTTTAATTTACTCTCTTTCAACCTTTGATTTACTCTTACGCAATAATGCAATAAAAGTATCATTTGGAAAGAAAATAAAAATATATGAGTGGGTGTGTTTGGTTTATGTCTTTATTTTTTATTTTCATTTTCAAAGTTTTTTGTTTTCTGAATTTTACTAAGGAAAAAGTAAAAACAGTGAAAATAATAAAATCTTTTTATTTTCATCTCTTATTTTTCACTCTTTCTTTTATAAAATCCAAAAAATAAAAAATACTGAAAATAATAACAGAAAATGAAAATATAAATCAAATGCATCCTAGTATTTGTAAAAAAAAAAGTTTAATTTTCATACAGTGTGCAATTACATCTATTCTTTTGGATGACTATTCACGTAATTAATATAAAAGGTAGTTATTTTTACTTATATTAATTGGATGCGCATATAAAATTATTTTACACTAACAGTATATCAAAATTAAATTCTTGTAAAAAAAAAAAAGAAAAACAAAGTTATTTATGTTTAAAAAAAGTATTTTATTTTTATTTTAGATTCTTCTACTTTCCTATTTATTTTAGTTGAAACAAAAGTACTATTTATTGGGAAAAATTATTTTGGTCCATCGAAAGAAAAACACTTATTGTGCATATAATCTAAAGCAAAATTTGTGCATATAACATAAAATAATATAATAAAAAAAATCAAAGTATCCCATAAAATATTTATTATGGTATATCCGGTAGATATACTGATCAGATAGGAGATGAGTATCTAAAATATTAGTGCTAGGTAAATTTTACGCTTTATGTATAAAAGTTTCTTTTTTTAAATGGAGAAAAAGGAAAGGGAAAAAATCTATACTATATATTTTTTTGGAGTAAGGAAAATTGTTTTTTTATATAATAAAATGGACTACCTGCATATTTCTCTATAGATATTGATCAAAAGTTTTCTCGTTGAATAAAAAGAAAGCTTACCATATCAAAAGTTGGCCAAAAAAGCTAAGGAAGAAAGAAATAAAAAAAGGAAAAAAAAATCAGAGGAAAACAAACAAAGAAAGCAAAATAATTAACATGCAGGAGAAACCAAAAGAGATGTAAAAAGGAAAAAGCTAATAAACTTTGTATGGAAATATCAGATAACACATAACCATGCATAAACTCAAAATTGATCCCATATTAAGTATGAATTATGATCTTACCTTTTGTTCATAATTGCTTCTCTCCCACCTCAGAATAATCACTGTGCAAGTGTGCATCTATCTCCAAATGATATGTCTTAGTTTCTGCTCCAGCAAGTGAAGCCTTCCAAATGGTTGTGGAGAAAGTGTGAAACTTCCTTCCTAGTGAGTGGATGATGATGAATGACACTGATGGCTTCTCCTAGTAAAATTTATAGATGCCTTGTCCGTCTCTTTCTCATATTGTCCCCCCCTCCCCTCCCCTGAAAAGGACTTAGATTGCTATAAAACTCATCATATCCTAATTAATTGGAATGGCCAACCCTGTCTCTCTAAATATCTCCCTATATTT
This sequence comes from Arachis ipaensis, assembly GCF_059453495.1. Lineage (NCBI taxonomy): Eukaryota > Viridiplantae > Streptophyta > Magnoliopsida > Fabales > Fabaceae > Arachis > Arachis ipaensis. The sequence goes on along the minus strand of NC_142439.1, from coordinate 5,392,781 downwards.
TATTGTCTCTATTACTATATATGTACTACATGTCCATTTTGTGCCTCAACTTCAGCATGCCAATTCTGTGTCTCACTCAGATAGATAAAGATATCATACACATTGTACAACCAGGATTTTGCTTCAGACATAGGATCTGTGTTTGCTTTCTTGTTTTTTATTTCTGTTTTTTCTTTTTTTACAAAATTACAAGAAAAAAGCCTGAAAGCAAAAAATGAAAACATACAAAAAAAGGGCATCAAGAAAAAGGAAATAAGGGTTTGACCGTTGGAGTGAGAGATTTGTGGCTAAATTAAGAATGAGGAATTTTCCTTTTAAGTATAGACTTAGATCAAATGAACAAAAAAATTAGTTAAATCACAAATCTTCATGTCAAATTTTTAAATTAAGGAAATTTTATCCTTTTAATTGATAAATTTGATATCTGGTCAATTTTAGTTATTGAAAATAGAAAATAAATTAACATTTTTACTATACGAACCGAGAAGAAAAATAAATAGTACGACTTTCACTCAATATAATGTTACGATAGTCAATTTAATAGCAAATGATCCAACATGACATATCTTAAAGAAAATTAAAAGCTACATTTGAGTTTTTAATTATACACTTAAGAAAGAGATTAACACTAGTTTATACTAAGATGAGTATTTCAAATACATTTGGGATATGAATGAAACAGAGCACTAGTAAGGAACTATGATCAACACATATGTTTGACCATATTATTTTACCTTAGGTATATATCTTTTGAAGACAACAAAAACAACAAAAAAAAACACAGAAACAGATTTGTTCTGAGGGTAGGGGTGATTCCAAATATATATGTTAATACACATTCTCATTGTATATGAATGCTAGTATACAAGAGTTCATAAAAAAAGAAAAGGGGTAATCACATATAAAGCTGATTTAACAAAGCCAAAAGTTAAAGTAAGTGCTTCTGCCTAAGAATTCTCATCATGCCAATTAATAAGCATACAGATACACATCTTCATTATAATAATTTTCCCCCTTTGTTGCCTTATAATTCTCCTCCACTTCTCAATCCTTCTTCTACCAAACTTTCCCATTATGTACTATGAGTCTCCAATTGAAGTATGCAAAAGCATGCAGTGTTTTAGTGCCTTCAAACTCACTTCACAAGCATCACAATTTATTGAAGGGGAAAAAATCTATGTGGCATGAGTAAACATATACATCAAGACTTTGCAATTGCCCTTATCCAATATAAAGGCTCCACTTGTACAATGTACATATATTCCAAGCCAATGCACGTGCTCTCTCTTTATCTCTTTTCAAATCCAGTTTCAAAACATTTTAGCTTTTAGCTTGGAAATAGTCAAATTCTTAATAACAGGTTTATAGTACTTAATACTAATTATATGCCCCCCCAAAAAAGTGAGTCTTATCTAAAACAGTGACTAATAACCACACATCATTATCCCTTCAAACCTATGGGGCCTCTCTTAACTTTGCTTCATTGAAGCAATTCAAGTGAGAGACACACAACTCAAGGCTTGTTTTTTACACAAACTTTGTGAAACTTCACGTGAGATCCACATTGGAAGCATGTGACTCATGATTTTGTCAAAAATTAATGTCTCACTGTTAAGGGAAAGATTTGCCAAGCAAACGCTCCCATATCTTATCTTTAAAGCATAAGATAAGATCCTAAGTACATTCAAAACTAATCTTGTGGGCCTTTTGGTAATTGTCCATCACTCCATCAATCTAATTGAATAACAATGTTGAATTTGAGCCACTTAGAGAGGCTTAGATGCATTGATAGACCAATGGGGTTGACACAAATGGAGGCCAATTTGTGGAAGATTGTGAATTAAGGAGTCTTTGGGGGACATGTTACTTCAATGGGGTTGGAGTTTTGTGATGAAATGAGAGAAAAGAAAGGTCCCAGGCTGGAAGGAAACCCTATTATTTGTGTTGCTTATTAGCTTGGGTTGATTGAGTGCAATAATGGGAAGAGTTAGATAGATGAATTTTATGATGTGACTAACTGAGATTACAACAACAGCAGTGTTTTTGGACATTCTTTATAGAGACAGATAATGTAAATGAGTTGTGTGTGTCCCATAAAAGTCATCCCAAGAGGTTTCACTCATATTATTGTAATAATTTGTCCGTTATTGTAATTTAAGTTGACATGTCATTTGAATAAGATATTCGTTTCAATAAATGAATAATAGATAAATAATAAATATATCGATATATATAATGATAACGGTAAACAATAATAAAAATTTACATATAATTATCTTCATTCGTATAAAGTTAATAGTTGAAAATCGTTAGATAATTTAATAAATTTTAATAAATTATTATCTAACAATTTTTTTATTATCAACTTCGTATAAAATATTAATAATACTAATAATATTTATGATATTTTTTTTCAAGTTAATGATGTAATTTTGAGGCTCATTTTGTTGGATATACAAAGTTTGACTGTGTTATGTGTAGTTATAAAAAATAAAAATATTAGACATGAATGTAGGACAAATTTTTTTGGGATGAAGAAAGCGAACCATCCAATTTTTTTATTAAAAAATTAGGTCCACAAATCGAACAATTTGATTTGTGTAGGAGAAAAAGTTTTAAATTTTGGTGTATCTAATGGAACTGTCTGATATCAATACAGATTTAATTTTTTTTATTTCGAAAAAATCAAATCGAATCATCTGGTTTGATTATTATATATTTTATTTAAATCAGTCAATACAAATCGTTGGGTTCGATTTGTTATATATATATATACATAAGAGAAAGTCTAGGGATCAGCAACTTTTGTGTTTTGTGGCCAACACTTAACCATCAAAAGAAAAGTGAGTGATCTCCCACCATTAGATGTAATCTCATACCATTAAAAATACTATTGATGGCCAATTGATGGTTACAAAACACAAAAGTTGTTGGCCCCCTAACACTCCTCTATACATAAATGTGTGTAAGTCGTATACAAGTTACCAGATCTCCTCCTCTTCTTCTTCTTCCCTCAGCTCCTCCACCTAGATCTATCTCTATCATTTCGTATGAGGTAAAAAAAATTGACAGTGAAGTTCATATTCATGTGAGTGAGAAAAATGGATGATAGAGTCCTATTAAAAGTATATTATTTTAGTCAGATTTTGTTACAAACATATAAAGAAGTAAAATTTATTTGTAAAAATCCGCTAGATATTGTTATTCCATTCACAATCTCATTCGAGAACTAAAAGGTGTGATTTGTGAGAAAATAGATTCTGAAAGGTATCCTATATCGGTATCTAGTGGATTTGTTCAATTTCAAACCAAATATATAATTGATGAAGCGAGCATGCAAGAGATGTTTTCAATGTACATTGAAAGTCGCGCTCAGATATCTTGAGTTCGAACAATCTGAAGCCGACCGAAATATTAAACGAGAAGATTACAATAGTGACAATGAGAAAGAGTTTGAAAGCAATTACGAAATTGTTGGTCCAAACGGAGACGAAGATGAAGGTAACGACACTATGGATGTAAATGTGACAGACGTGGCAAATATACTCGCAAACGAACATCCGTTTGAGGAGCCATCTTTCATGCGAGTTTTGGATTTGGAAACCATGCATGTCCCGGAGTTCCCGAAATATATGAATGCAGGTACGTAATTGCCTATATTTATACGAAGGATTAGAATTTTGTAATAATTTATATTGATCGATGGACCAAATAGTTACGTGACATGTGAAAATATACTTAATTAACATTATTTTATGTGTTTATTTAGTTAAATTTAAGATAATAATTTTTTTAGTTAGTTATTGATTTAGTTAAATATTAATTAGTATTTATTTATGTGTTTATGTTTTTATTTTGTTAAAATTGAGATAATAAATTGATGTAAATTTTTTTATATTAATATTAATGTAGTGAATATTGATTTTTTATATTAATATTAAAATAAATATTAATATTGTGAATATTGCTTCGACATATGAATATTTATTTATGTTAGTATTGATTTCTTAATAATTTTCTAATAATAGTAATTAATTTATTAGACTAATGCTAAACTTACCATAGGTTTAGCTAATTTAGTAACTTGCATGCATGCATAAATACAATTAATTTATTAATTATTTAGCTATCATTATTAAAAAATTTCTAAATTTAACTACACAAAATATGTTAATTAAGTATCTAACAATAATTATTAATTATTAAAAATACCAAAAAAATTGACTTTACTAAATCCAGTTTACTAAACTCTAGAATAATACTTATTTAACTTCTAAATTTTATTAATAATACTAATAAATCAATGGTTTATGTAACATCCTACCACATAGAGCTTTACGCTTAAGCTGTAAAACAGAAGTGGTGTGGCATTACGACCTCTAAAATAAAATATATATAATAATAATAGTGAAAAGGAGATAGTATACTAGGAGCCTTGAAAAACAGATAATTCAAAATTGCAAAATAAAAAGCGCAACGTTCAGAAGACTGGATTACTTGCGTGCAAAAAAAACTAAAGATCAAAGGTATAAACAAACCGAAAGTGGGAATAGGGGGGCCAAAAATACAAAATAACAAGCTCCTAACGTAGCCTGTAAAGCTAAAGCTGACCGAAGAATATTTACATACATATATACATACCCCAAAATTCAAAATACAAAGATAAACTCTAATTCTCCATAAATCTCTAAGAGGTACAAAATAAAGTAGTTGTTCGGAGAGTTAAGTACATATATAAACATAAACTATACATAAAAAAAAAACCCAGAAACCGCTCCGCTACAGAAGTCCAGACGTCTACTAAGGAGCCTCTCGACCTGCATCTGAAAAACAACAACACAGTATGGGGTGAGAACCGGAGGTTCTCAGCATGGTAAAGATGTCACGCATATAAGATATAAGGTATTGGGAATGCCAAAGGCAATCATAGAACGCCGACACTCAGATTACAAAGCTTAAAGTACTAAACAGAAACCATAAAAAGAGTAGTTATCTAGGAAAATCTAAACTCAGCTTAAACTTCATCTTAACACTAAACATGTCCCCCTTTCTTCCGTTCATCTATCTCCGGTGAGTTTGCAAAGACAGACAAACAGATAATTTGCAAGCATAGGTAGGAGACAAGTAGTGCAAGTAGCAAATATAGCAATTAACATAATATATTCAGTTAGGCATTCCTAAGTAATGCATAGCAAACAAACAAACAAAATGCACATGATGTATGCCTGTCCTATGGATGATGAGGCTCATCTGTCGGTTATCAAGCCAACCCGACAAGTCCAAAACCCTTGGACTGTCCCCCGTCGCGCATTCTCATGAGTCTATGCATAGCTTTTTCTCATTTCATTCATAATTCATACATTTATATATAACTTTACTGAACGAGGGTTACCATTCCCGAGAATTTATACGTGCTCGGTCACCCTTCGGTCCAATCTTAGACCAAATTTTTTAAAATTTGTGTCAAAATTTTCGTTTTAATGAGCTCTATTCTAATTTAATATAATATTCACATTTTTAATTTTTTTATTAAAATTTAATTTATTAACTAATTATTTACTAATTTAACAAAATTTATAATTTACATCCAGAATAATAATAATTATTAATAATTTAACTCCAAAATATTAATAAATTTTTATTCAATTGTTTTTTACATATTTATTTATTTATTTATTCATAGTTTACCGGATAATAATTCCTATATCACTAATAATAAATACTAACTTACTATTAATAATAACTAATAAATAAATCCAATTCTTATTTAACTAATAATGTTTCACTTTATTAAAATTTTAACTACAATAATAATATATTTATGTCAATTAAATATCTAACAATAAATAAATAATTATTACCAGAGCAAAAATATATTATATTTTACAAGACCTAATTATTAGTCATAATTTCTAAAATTATTACAAAAAATTATACAACAATTAACGTAACATTAAAAGTTGATTAATTATAATTTTCAAAATTATTACAAAAAATTCTAAATATATATTTTTTACTAATCTATCATATTAGTCTAATTCAAACATTATTATTGATTAAAATATTCACTAACTAAATCTAAACATATATATTTTTAACTATTATTTAAACATATATTCTTAAATTTCTAACAATGATAATAATAATTTTAAAATATAAAAAAATTTAAAAAACAAACTTACATAATCAGAATGACAGAGATAATTGATAATATAAAGTTTAGAACGATCAATATCTTTACATTTTTGTTTCTTTGGCATTGTAATTTTTTTTAACCGAAGAAGAAGAAGAAATTAAAGTGGTGAAGAAGAAGAAGAAGAGAAAAAATAGTGGCTGAGTGGATAGAAAAGAGTCCATTTAGAAAAGAGGGCAGGTTGGTATAAGGGGCACCGCTGTGGGGGACAACACATGCACGACACGTAGTTGGGAGGACGCAAATCGGACGATCCGATTTGTGCCTCTTAATTCGCACCGTTCGATTATCTAGCCTTAAATCGGATCGTTCGATTTCTTTGATCCTGACACCACATCTGCGTAAAGCACCCATGCATTCCATAACGCCATCCTGCACCATTTCTCCCTCCATATTAAAATTAAAAAGTGTAAGTTTGAGCATGAGTTAGTGGGTTTTTTATTTTTAATATTGGGCCGAAATCGGTATAATCTACCAAAATAGTCAAAAATCTGTGTTTAACACCGTTGTGGAGATTTTTAATAACTACAGAAAAATGTTATATGTTTTTCCATCCTCCATTTTAAAAATATGACTTCAAACAAAATATCATTGACGTTTTTTTTTTGGCTGATTTTTTTAGATATGATTTGGGGGGTGTGAGTTATGCTGGGATATGATGATTAAGGGTGATTTACACTGTTATGACGGCGTTGCTTTTTTGGAATTTTGGGGGAAGAAATCAGGGGCACCGATTTGAAGCTGCGAGGAATCGGTCCCACCGATTTGTGGGAGGGAGAGGTTGATGGGTGTGAAATCGGTGCCACCGATTTGTGCAAGGTAGAGGCTAAAGGGTATTAAATCGGTGCCACCGATTTGTGGGTGCTGGAAGACATGAGCAAAGAGTGCAGTAATCGGTCCCACCGATTACTGGAGGCAGAGAATTTTATTTTAGTCGGGGCGCACCAATCGAACCCACCGATTTGGGGTGCAGCGGTCGGTCCCTCCGATTTGCCGTTTGTCCATACAAAAAGCGGATGGTGGTATCACAGAAGCCCCATTTCTTCCTCGTCAGCTAATGTTCATCCTCTTCTCCTCTCTTCTCTTCTCTGATTCTTCTCCCTTATTTCTGTAAAAAAAATTTCTGTGAGGTTGAGAATAGTTAGTGTTATGGATGATAGAGTTGTATTGAAGATTTATTATTACGGAAATATCTTATTACAAACATATGAGGGAGTTCAATTTGTGTGTGAGAATCCGGTTGATGTTGTTATTCCGTTTACGTTGTCATTTGAGGAGTTAAAAGGTGTGATTTGTGAGAAGATAGATTCTCGAAGATGTAGGAGAATATCGTGTATTTTGTACAGGTATCCTTTATCTGTATTTGGTGGGTTTGTTCAATTTCAGACCAAGTATGTGATGGACGAAGCGAGTATGCAGGAAATGTTTTCAGTGTACATGGAAAATCGCAACCGAATGTCGTGCATCGAGTTATATATTGAGTTTGAGCAATCTGAAGCGAACCGTAACATTGAATTGGAAGATTATAATAGTGAAAGCAAAGATGAATTTGAAAGTAACTATGAGATCGTCGGTCCAGGTAAGGACGAAGAAGAAGCTGGCGGCGCCATGAACGCAGATGTGGCGGAAGTTGCAAATGCACTAGCAAACCCGCATCCGTTTCAGGAGCCTTCTTTCATGCGGTCGTTGGATTTGGAGGCTATGCACGCACCGGAGTTTCTGCAATATATGAATCCAGGTGCGTAAACCTAGGTGGCTATGTGAATCTCTGAAGTAGCAGATCGATAAGTTAGATGAGTAATGTATGTGATATGTGACCAGGCATTTGTGACCATAGCGTTTGATTTTTTTATTAATTAATAGTTCTTTGTTGTGAATGATATTTAGTTGTTGTTTACGTAGATGGAATAGCAAAAAATAAGACTATAACAATCTTACATAGTAAAGTGTGTTTATTAATTGAGTTGTAATAAAAGACTTGTTACTGAGTACATAATGAAGCATTTATTACTTTTGCTGTATGCAGCCCCTCCTATTGTGGCGGATGGTGAGTTCACAGTGGGGATGGAATTCAGTTCAAGGGAGGCAGTAATCAAGGCAATGAAAGATTACACCATCCGGAGAGGTGTGGACTATTGGGTATATGAGTCGGAACTGACGACATTCTATGCAAAATGTACAGAATATGGGAATGGTTGTGACTGGTTGATCAGGGTAACTAAAATGCAAAAGAAGTACTGTTGGGAGATAAGGAGGTACAATGGAAGTAATACTTGTACCAGGTCTACTATTTCTCAAGACCATTCGAAGCTGGATTCCAAGACAATTGCAGAAGCAATAAAGCCGTTGGTAGAGGTTGACCCGTCTATAAAGGTGAAATCAGTAATTGCTGATATCCAGTCAAAGTTTAACTACACCATCAGTTATCGCAAGGCTTGGTTAGCAAAGCAGCAAGCGGTCGAATCAATTTTCGGAAGTTGGGAAGCATCGTATGAAGCTTTGCCGATATGGTTTGAGGCCATGTGCCACAAAGAGCCATCAGCAGTAGTTCACTTTGAAACAATGCCAGCTTACCAGGGGGATGATTTAGTTCCTGATATACGTGTTCTACATAGAGTCTTCTGGAGTTATTACCCCTGTATAAGGGCCTTCAGACACTGCAAGCCAGTGGTGCAAGTGGACGGGACTCATTTGTATGGAAAATACAAGGGTTGTTTATTGGTTGCAGTCTCACAAGATGGTAATAACAACATCGTGCCTATTGCATTTGCGATAGTGGAGGGAGAGACTTCTGATGCATGGCACTTTTTTCTGAGCAACCTGCGTCAACATGTGGTGACACGTGATGGTGTTGGACTTATCTCTGATCGACATGATTCGATTAGGTCAGCTATTGAACGAAGTAATGGGGCGTGGTCTCCTCCTAGAGCTTTCCATATGTTTTGTATTCGGCATATTGAGTCCAACTTCTTGAGGAAGTTCAAGGCACCTTACCTGCAGAAGCTTATCGTCAACATTGGTAAGTTTGAATAGAATGAACTTTGAATTTATCGTAAGTACGATCAAATAGAATGGTTGACATACTTGACTGAATGTTTTTCATAGGATACTCGAGGACGACCAGGGAGTACCAGATGCACTATGAACGATTAAAGGAACGGGGTGAGGCTTACACCAACTGGCTTGATCGTATCCCTCGTGAGCAGTATGCTTTGGCATTTGATGGTGGTTACCGATGGGGTCATATGACCACCAATCTTGTGGAATGTATCAACTCCGTCTTAAAGGGTGCACGCAATCTCCCAGTCACTGCACTTGTTAAGGCTACATTTTACAGACTGAATGAGTTGTTCACTAGAAAAAGAGCCGAGGCTGAAGCCCGAATCAATGCTGGACTTGTGTTCTCTGAGAAGGCTACAACCAAGCTGCATGCAAATCAACGAGCAGCAGGTAACATACAGGTTAGCTGTTTTGATAGAGAAAATGAAGTCTTCGAAGTACGCGAGATGCCTAGTGGGATTGAGTATGCAGTTGACCTGCGCCACCATCGGTGTGACTGTGGTGAATTCCAGGTTGATCGAATTCCGTGTCGACACGTGCTTGCGTGTTGTGCAAATCAGAGGTTGGATTGGCAAGTGTACGTTAATGACGTTTACAAGATGGACCAAGTTCGCCGAGTATACAGGGCTAGGTTTCGACCACTGAGAAATCCGGCAACGTGGCCTGCTTATCATGGACCTAGATTCGTTGAAAACCCGTTCCTCAGATGGGTAGCCAAAGGCCGGCCAAAGATGACCCGCTTCTTGAATGAGATGGACACTCGTATGTTGCGTCGCCCGAGGCAATGCAAGCAATGTGGTGCGGAGGGCCACAGCCGCAGTAGATGTCGTCAAACTGGTGGACCGAGTGCAGGTCCAACCGAATAGGGGTAGTTACCTTTTTTTACATTTCGTTTGGATTTACTTTTATGTACGACATTGACATTTGAATTGACCAACCTATGCTTGTATTCATTTCAAACCTGATTAACAACGTAATTAGCATATTCGATACGCAAAAAGTAATAACAACCTATGTAACATACTCAATACATAAATAATAATATCCAAACTAACATAGTCAACAATAACAAACTGGTTAACAGACTCAATAAGTAAATACTAATAACCAAATTAACATAGTCAACAATAACTACCTACTTAACACACTCAATAAGTAAATAGTACACATTATTTCTTAAATAGTAGTAAGAACCTACTTAACATTCTCAACAACTAAATAGTTACAACTTCACTTCCTCAGTGCTCACTTCATATCTTTGTATAACTTTCTGCACTTCTTTGCAATCCTGTTAAAAGCGGATGGTGTATACCGATTTGCACTCCGACGTGGAGGATCAGCTCTAAGGTTGTAACCTTTACCTTTTTCACTTGTGGCCGTACCTATGAAAACACAACATATACAAATACAAGTTCATTCCGGAATACAAATACAAATATAAGTACAAGTTCACCATGACTAATAGAAATTCAAGCCCTAAATCATTACTAACAGTTTATGTTACCTGCACTAGGCGCTGGATCCTCGTCAGCAGCATCGTCATCCTCATCATCACCCTCATCCTCATCCTCATCCCCATCTTCATCATCATCCTCATCCTCATCATCATCCGCATCCTCTGGATGGTCTACTAGGTAGTTATGAGTCTCATCATGAACTGCTCTATTACTCTCATGAATCAGAGTCATCGGAATACGTCTAGGGTTTCCACTTTGTATGATCCCTCCCACCGCTTCAGCACTTCTGCTCGAGTCAACAGACATTCTGGCACCAGAATTATCAGATGAAGTGTGAACCCGAGATCTCAAATCCAATGACATCCTAGCTAGAGTAATACCACCCAAATGTGCTTGATGGTCGATAGGAATGTCAACGTAATTACTTGAATGTGAGTGGTGCGACCCCGATGCCATGAAACCAAGCAGCTGAGTGAATGAATGTTACTCTCCATAATCAAACTGTGGACCACCCCAAAACTGTTGATGTGCCGGGACTGACGCTGAGTAATAATCAGATGGATGCGTGTCAGGAACATATGGTGCAAAATACTCAACCCCCTCTTGTGGCGGTTCCGGTGGCGGTGGTGGTGGAGGTACGGCTACCGGTTCCGGTTCCGGTGCCGGTGGTGGTGGTGGTGGAGGACCTTCTGGATTCTCTTCAAATACAAGATTCGATAGTTGCAAGTGGTCACCGTATGCATCTCGGTACCAATGCATGTAAATTTCCAACGGAAAATGTAAATGCTCCAAGTCTTCAGATAGAGTGTGACTATATCGATTGGTCCACTGCATCACCCACCCAGAGTGCGTATCGGCCCAATCTTGATTCTTAGGCCCAGTTAGAACTTCGCCGTGTGATGCACCTAGATCCCGCTCTTCACTAGAAACACCCTGTGTCAATCCAAATTACCTCCTGACTCTATCAGTTGCATGCCACTCGATGCATTCAAAAGTAATAAGTGGCACTGTGGCACTCCAGATAACCGAATTATGACGGATGGCTAAAGGAATTACGTCTGGGTCGATGTATCCAATGCCATAAGCCTGCCAAACAAATTGGACACATCGAACCATGTCAGGTGATTACACAACAATTAATTCACTTAAGAAGTTACATAAGGTACTTGTATTTTACAAAATACCTGTCATTCTTGTAGATCATCCAACAACCTCCTGTAGTGCGCAAGCGTTTTATATCGGTAGGCATAGTTTTGACGGTCCCAGTTATGCCACCTGCAGACGGACAATTCATTTGTTAACTTATCTTACCATAAACAGAATACAATTTCTATGAATTCTTTCAATGCATACTTTAATCAAAATTACCTATTTGCAATTGGAAACACTCGGGGGTTGCCGGGAATCGGCGCTAGAAATGGTAGCCGGATCCAAGCCCAACTGACCAACAGTGTCAGTGGACCGTCCATCTCCTTGCAGTCGACACGAGTTGTCCTACACAATGATCTATACAAGTGTGCCAAGCATGCTGAACCCCAACTAAACTGTATGATCCCACCGAAGTTGCGGAGCAAAGGTAAAAATTTCCAGTGTACCGCTGCACCCGACTTATCTGCAAACGGAATTTTCCCAAATAACGACATTATGTGACACTTTACATACATCTGCATGTGCACGTCATCATTCAACACTATACGATCTCTCACACTCCTAAACCACGTTAATTTTATAAAGCTCCCTTTACAGTCATTCTTGCTGGGTGCAATTCCAAATTGGTGCAAGCACTCGGCTTCCAATGCCTAAGAGCTACTCATGGTCGGACCTGTAACCGGAAGACCATTTGTTGGCAGACCGAGAATTACCGCCACATCCTCCAAGGTCACGGCGCACTCACCAACCGGAAAATGAAAAGTATGAGTCTCGGGCCGCCATCTCTCAATCAGAGCATTAATCATTGCTGACTGGCCTTTAATAACTCCAACTTGGGATACATAATAAAATCCACTCTCGCGTAACTGTGTCTCAACAATTTGGTTATATGGATCCGGCGGGTGTAAATGATCGCACATCAACATTCTTGAAGCCTACAATATCACATTTTCCAGTATAAGAACAAGTATAATATAACTATATTATTCAAAAACACAATTATGCTTAACATGTCCATTATAACTAATTCCCAGCATAATTGCAATTCAAACATACACATTAAATCTGTTATACAAAAATCCTTCAATCATATGCATTACCTTATAACAGAAATTAATTAACCTTACACAGTAAATCAGCCTCTATTATTATTATTATTATTATTATTATTATTATTATTATTATTATTATTATTATTATTGTTATTATTATTATTATAATTCATATAAAAAAATAGCATACTAATTTATTATTATTATTATTATTATTATTATTATTATTATTATTATTATTATTATTATTATTATTATTCAAACAGCATACATACTAATTTTTCTATTATTATTATTATTATTATTATTATTATTATTATTATTATTATTTATATAAACTAAACAACATACTAATTTCTTATTATTATTATTATTATTCAAACAGCATAGATACTAATTTTATTATTATTATCATTGTTGTTATTATTATTATTATTATTATTATCCAAACAACCTACATACTAATTTTTCTATCATTATTATTATTATTATTATTATTATTATTGTTATTATTATTATTATTCATATATACCAGGTTTACTAATTTATTATTATTATTATTATTATTATTATTATTATTATTATTAGGTAACACAACACAAAATCTAATTTTAGTTATTACTAATATATTGTCTAATTTTGACTAAATTAAAATTCAATTGTTAATGATCATAAATAAAATAATTAATAAAATTTTTATTACTAATCATAATAATTAATTAAATTCAATTACTAATACTGATAATAACAACAACAATATATTAATATCTTCCTATTCCAATCTAATATATATATATCTCATTTTTTTTCTTTATTCATTATTTTTTACAAACATTTATTTTTTCTTTTCTTTTTAAATAATATACATAAAAAAAAATCCAGTTCAGTTCATGAGCACCGGTTCTCCATACATATATACATACAAAGTTTATTCCTATTTTTATTTCTATTTCTAACCACCTAATAATAAAATTATACATACATACATGTTTAATTTCTAATTTCTACCTAGTGCCATTATAATATATACTGTTAATAAAATCTAAAATTATCACTATTATTATCATTAAATAACATTATTAAAAAATAAAAATTTACATAATTTGGATCTCCAAGATAATTAACAATGTGAAGTTCTGGTTGATTTACTTCCTTAGTTTTCCTTTTTTTTAGCATTTTTCTTCAATTTTTTCAACGAGGTAATGGTGGTCCAACAATGGTGAAATGGTGGGGTTGAGTGGGGTTGAGAGTAAGCAGAAAGGGAAAGTTGTTGTTGAGAGTGAGAAAGAGAGAGTGTGAGAGGATGAAAAAGAGGGGTATCCGGTTTTGAGAGGGTAAAAACGCATAGGGAGTCACGGGCCAGCTGCATGCGCGACGCGTGGCAAGGGGGTCACCAATCGGTGCCACCGATTTGCGCACCTGCCCCTCCCTGAAATCGGTCCCACCGATTTCCTTCTCCCCAGTCGGTGCCACCGATTTCTTCTACAATGCCGTCACATCTCCGTCAAACACCCCAAAACTCCATAACGCTGCGAAACACCACCTTCTTCCCCATATCAAAATTAAAAAAACTCTTTTTTTTTTTGGCGTCAATTTAAAAAATAATAATTATACAATACGTGGCTAACGTTTTGTACATAATAAAATTAAAAATAAATAATTTTAAAATAATCCGTCGATGCTATTTTATTTTTTTATTAAAAAATTTTCACTCACTCACAAAATAGTCTAAACGTTTTGTTCCTGTCAAGAAATTGAAATAAATCCATAGTAAAGTAAAACACAATACCACTAAAATATGATTGAATATCACCCACAAGTTAATAATATAAAAGAAAAATGAGCCCGAGTTAGTTACATTTATTAAAAAGACAAATTAAAAGATTAGTATGTATTATCCAAATATATATCCTCAGGTATAAGTCTGACAAGCATGTGGGACTGGAAAGTGCATGTTGATGAATTGGCAGAGGAATTAAGAAGATAGGTGCAGTGTACTTTCAAATGATTCACCATAAATAGTCACGTGAAGATGCTGCTCCTAGTCTTTAGGAACATCATCAAGATAATGATAAATTGTTAATGATAAGGATACCTTAGGATGTTACTAACTCAGGTTTGGGGCTCCACTAACATAAAAGTATACGGCTATTAAGAGAAAGAAATTGATTTTTCATTCATTCATTTATTGGTTCATGTTAGACCATGTTTGGGAACACCCTAAAAAAATAGAATATCTATTTTTTAGGGGGGAAAAAAACGTTTGAATAAAAAAAAACCAGAACTAATAATTTTAAATTAAATATAACTTATAAATGAAAGTAATAATGTAAAGCTTATAATATAAGCACAATCTTGATATTTTGAAATTATAATAATTGTATCAATTTGACCTCAAGTATCAAATATTAAATAATATAAACAATCATTTCATATCAATTCTTATATTTATACTATTTAAAAATAGATTTTTTTTATATACTCCAATCATAATACATTATCTTCAAAAAAATTAATTTTTAGATAAAGTATCTAAACAAAAATTGATTGTCACATAATTAATTATTTTTAATTTTTTAAAAAAAGCTAACCCAATGCCAAAATAGTTGATGATTTGTCGTTCAGTTCATTTTTCTATCTTTAATGTAATGTTTGATATTTATTTTGGCATATAAAAAAAATTTGTTCGACAAACTAATTTAGTAATTTCTCAAAAAAATATAAATTCATAAATAGCTCATTTTACAATTTTTTGTGGGGTTTATAGTTCAGTTTATGTATATTGGGCCAGGAGTTTATTTTTATTTCATACTTGTTGGATTGGAAAAGAAAAAAATATCACGTGAAGACGATTGGGCCAATAGCCCATTTTTGCATGTAGAAGCCCAATTACTAATAGCCCAAACGATAAACGACTCCTTAAACGGCGAAGATTGAATAAGTCATCGCTGTTCAAAACGACAGAAATAAACGCGAAACGCAGAAGAACACATTAACACAGTACGAAGCTATCTTCCAGTCTTCTCCAATTTTGGTTTTCGTTGGTTCCCTGAAACTCGTTCAAAGTTGAAGACTTGAAGGTCCTTTCTTTCTGAATCACAAAACGATGTCGTGTTGCGTATCTTGTTGCGCGTCCCTAACATGCGGACTCTGCAGCTCCGTTGCTTCTGGAATCTCCCAGAAATCTGCTAGGATCGGTTACTGTGGTCTCTTTGGTGCCTCTCTCATCCTTTCATGGATTCTCAGAGAAGTTGGTGCTCCCCTTTTGGAGAAACTCCCCTGTCAGTAATTCTTTCTCTAACTTTACTTCTTGCCATACTTTCTCTTTCAAATCTTCTTGTTGTTTTGTGAGCTGTTTTTAATATAAATCGGTTAGTTTTATGCATCTGCACCAAATATCTGTGTGCGATATAGATAGGATTGAATGGCATTGGCATAGTTTGATGTATTGTTGTTGTTGTTGTTGACTTGTTGTTTGGTGGTTTTTGGGAAATGGAATAGTTGAAGTTGTGGTGTTGAATTTGCATTTGCCTTTGGGGGAAGCCTCATTTATTAGTATCTTGTTTGTATTTATGATTTTCTAGTTATTAGAGGAAAGTTTGGAATTCTGCTAGGTTTGGAGCATGTAGAAACAGATTACTTACTATTGTTTACCAATATAATCACTTTCTGTTAAATTGTTGATGCTTTCTTGAGCTTCAACTTCCCAGTGCCGGGGATTAGTGATCATTCAAACTTGGGGAATTTTTTTTTCCCTTTACATGTGTTTAATCTTTTTCTGTCCCCCCCCCCCCCCCCTCTCTCTCTCTGTTTTGTTTATATATGATGGTTACAGGGATAGATTCTTCTGATGCTCAGACAAAGGAATGGTATCAAATACAAGCAGTTCTTCGAGTGAGCTTGGGGAATTGCTTATTTTTTAGTATTCTAGCGCTTATAATGATTGGTGTGAAGGACCAGAATGATAGGCGTGATTCCTGGCACCATGGTGGATGGACTGTGAAAATGGTGATATGGCTTTTGCTCGTGATTCTTTCATTTTTCCTTCCAGATGTCATAATATTAGCATATGGTAAGTTATCTAACCTCACTCTTTAGCTTTTTATTCCTTTTCATGATTGTTTAGAGTCTGAAGTAGGAAATGTATTGCTATTCTGATTAATGAACTTAGTTTTTTGTACCATTATATGGTGTAGTCTTTGGAAATACCTCCTGGTTAGTTTAGGGAAGAAATGAATTTAACATCCCTTCCTTACTGCTAGCTATAATCACTATATATAAATGAATGTTCTATAACTTTATTGTCACACGTTAATCTATTGGCAGTAATCTGTTCTATTTTAGTGTTTTATCTTCTTTTTTTATTGTGTGATGATATACTGGTGTCTATTTGTATACTGTTCGATATGCCAACAGATGCATGAGATGGCTGCTTTCTGACATGTGCTTACTTGTAATATTGCAGGGTTTATATCTAAATTTGGGGCTGGCTTTTTCTTATTGATCCAAGTGATTCTCTTACTTGACTTTACACACACTTGGAATGATGCATGGGTTGCAAAAGATGAGCAGAAATGGTATGCTGAAATTTTTTTTGCATAGTTTTTCCGATGGATTTCTATTTACCATTGTATCTTAATAAGTTAGAATTTTTAGGTACATTGCTTTACTTGCTGTGTCGATCACATGCTATATTGGAGCCTATGTACTATCAGGAATTCTGTTCATCTGGTTCGACCCTTCTGGATATGATTGTGGCCTCAATGTCTTCTTTCTTGTCATGACCATGATCCTTGCATTTGTATTTGCAGTAATTGCTTTACATCCTCAGGTAAAGAATATAACTATGTGTAAGTTATTGAAGCTCCATTATGTGGGAGAACATCTTAGGATCTTGTAGTTTTCATTACTATTTTCTGAATTAGAAATTTTTTGTTGAACAATAGATGATAAAGTTGTTCCTGGATATAGTTCTTGTCAAGAATGCAAAAGATATATGATTATGTTTTTGGCTTTCTAGTTTCTGCCATTTTGTTGAGAGTCCTTTGTCTCAAGCTTAGCAGATCACATCATTTCTCTTTGTTAGTTAAGGTCGTCTGAAAGAGCGTTCTTTTAATGAATGCTACATATCTTACTGTTTTCTCAGACATATTTCATATGAGTCATACTCGAATGACTTGATTTGCAATGCTATTAGCGGATTTTCTGCTCTAACTCTGTTTTCCCATCATCAATTTAGCTCATGTAATGGTGCTGGGAATTCTCAAGAGTTTTATTAATCAAATTAGCTTGATTACTTAGTTTTACTCCATGTAACCTCGTGCTGTCATTCTTTTATTTTATACAAAATATTCATCAATAATGGGAGTGTGAAATCAGGTGAATGGAAGCTTGCTGCCTGCATCTGTGATTTCCCTTTACTGTGCCTATGTGTGCTATACGGGTCTTTCTAGTGAACCTCATGACTATGAATGCAATGGTCTCAACAAGTCCAGAGCTGTCAGCACAGGCACCCTTGTTCTTGGCATGCTAACAACGGTGTTATCCGTCTTGTATTCTGCTGTTCGTGCTGGATCTTCAACTGCACTTTTAGCATCTCCACCATCTTCACCAAAATCTGGTAATATTTATAATCTCTTTATCTTAGGGAATTTGTGAGCATGTGTTGGGCATTTTCATTAATTTAGTCTACTCTTAGGATTCTGAACTACAAACTTCTTTTCAAAAATGAAACCAATTCCTTTATAGAACCCATTTAGTAAACCAAATTATGACCTTAACAACCTATGTTGGCTTTGATTTAAGAGAATGACTTCTTGAAAGTAAATGAGAGCCTGTTTGTTTTTCAAAACATTTTTTTCTGTTTTTACATTTTCTTATGAAAAACTTCTGAAAGACAGGAAATAGAATGGATTAAGGCAGTAGTTTTTTTAATATTGATAATAGAAAACGAAAACAGCAAAGCGAAACCAAAATAAATCCTAAACTTTTCTCTTCAAATAGCCCTATTACTATTTATTGTAATTGGAATGATAATATGTTTCTAGTAAGTCTCATTTCTCAAGTACTTGCATGTTATTTTTTTTTCAGGTGGGAATAAACCTCTTCTTGAAGCAGAACTTGAAGAAGGAAAATCAAAGAAGGGAGAGGAGAAGGAATCAAAGCCAGTTAGTTATTCCTACTCATTCTTCCACCTCATATTTGCACTTGCTAGTATGTACTCTGCCATGCTTCTCTCTGGGTGGACCAGCACATCCGACAGCTCCGATCTCATTGATGTTGGCTGGACATCAGTGTGGGTGCGGATCGGCACGGAATGGGCCACTGCTGGATTGTACATTTGGACTCTCTTGGCTCCTTTCCTCTTCCCTGATCGAGAGTTTGCTTAAAACATAAGAATTACTACTATGCTTGTGGATTGTTATAATATGATATGTTTGACAAATTCCATGTCAATGTAGAGTGTGTTGAGTGTTGATAAAGGGTAAGGTGTGTGTATATATTGTCACCTATTAATGTGAAGACAAAATACACTCTAAGGTCTATGTGGTACATAAGGTTCAATGAATAAGAGTTCAGGTAGTACTATTTTTTCATGGCTCTAAACTATTTAATTTGCATACACGCTCAGTGCTGTAAAAATATTATCTTATATAGATATTAGTACATCAATAAAATTGTTTAGTTTCTTGTGTGTAGCGGTGAATATACACATGTTTAGTTTAGTTGTACGCAATAGTTATGTAAACTAAATCCGTGAACAAAATCTAAAATTTGTTAAAGCTCAGTTTGTACTGTACTATCATGTATCTGTTGAACATATACATAACAACATGTGCTTCACTCAATGCCAATTTGAAACTTCCTTTCTTTGTCGTGAATGAGTGCCCTGAATCATGAGAGTAAAAAAGTGTAAAATAATAAGGACATAACATAGTGTGTGGTTGTGATAATGATTACACAGTCTGAGTATTTTGTTTTGGAATATTTTGGCTCTCTTACCAGTGCAATGTTGTTGTATCAATCCAAAACTCCAAAGATGAACAGAATCAAACAGTTTATCAGACAAAGATTTATGATCTATTCTGCAAAAATTTTCACGCAAAAACCCATTTTCCCCAGCAATGGACGATCCTTTTTATCATAATGATCCAACGGCTAAAAGTTAAAAGAAAACAACTTTTCTCTTTCATTTAAACTCCAAAAAAGCAGTTTTTGAAACCCCAAATCAGGTGCCACTCTTTCTTCTCTTTGGCGGCGAAACAACAATCAATCATCAATGTTTCTGTCTCTTAGACCTTAACAAGAAAATTGCAGAGGAAGATCCAATTTTGAGTTTAATGTTTCACCTCCTGTGGGTCTTCAATTCTAAGAATCTCAGACTAAAATTCTTCCCTCAAACACTTAAATGGGTTTCCACTTCAGCCACCAAAGCCCCTCCTTCAGAAGACCCACAACACTTCGTTCGTATCTTCTTCAATGCAAGACAAAACCACAACCACTACGAATGCGAGCTTGCACTTGTTTCCGCTCTCAAGTGTTGTTCCTCATTCTCCGCCGCTCCTTTGGGCCGCCAGTTCCATTCCTTGGTCGTCAAACTCGGATTCCATTCCAACACCTTCATTCGTAACAGCTTGATCAGCATGTACTCTAAATGCGGCTCCTTGTTCGATGCCCAGTTGCTCTTTAAGGCTTGTCCTACGTTGGACCCTGTTTCTTGTAATATCATGGTGTCTGGGTACATGAGAGCTAGCCAAATTGGCTGTGCCCGCCAACTGTTTGACGTAATGCCTGGTAAAGGTTTTGTATCCTATACCACCATGATAATGGGTCTTGTTAAAAATGGTTGCTTTGGGGATGCCCTTGAGGTTTTTAAGGACATGATGGATCACAGTGTGGTCCCTAATGAGGTCACTTTGGTGAATGTAGTGTCTGCTTGCTTACATTTTGGTGAGATATGGAACTGCCGGATGGTTCACGCATTGATTATTAAGTTGGTTGTTGAGGGGCAGGTAGTTGTCTCGACTAATTTGATGCATGCTTATTGTGGTTGTTTGGGTTTAGGGGAAGCGAGGAGGCTGTTTGATGAGATGCCTGAGCCTAATTTGGTGTCCTGGAATGTGATTTTGAATGGGTATTCAAAGGCGGGGCATCTTGAGATGACCAAGGAGTTGTTTGAGAGGATTCCTGATAAGGATGTTGTTTCTTGGGGGACGATGATCGATTGTTGCATCCAAGCAACTTGTTTGCATGAAGCTTTGGTGATGTATCGTGCAATGCTTCAGAATGGAATAGGGCCTAATGAAGTCATGGTTGTTAATTTGGTTTCAGCATGTGGTCGTGAGACAGCAGTCAGCGAAGGTCGGCAATTGCATGGAACAGTTGTTAAGAAAGGATTTGACTGTTACAATTTCATACAGACTACGATCATCTATTTTTATTCATCTTGTGGGATGATGGACCTTGCCAATTTACAATTTGAAGTGGGTGTAAAGGATCACCTAAAATCATGGAATGCTCTTATTGCTGGATTCATAAAAAATAAAATGATGGAGCAGGCAAGGCAAATCTTTGAAGAGTTGCCCGAAAGAGACGTATTTTCGTGGAGTACAATGATTGCTGGCTATGCACAAACTGAACAACCAAGAATGGCTCTTGATCTCTTCCACAAAATGATAGCTAGTGGGGTCAAACCAAATGAAGTTACCATGGTGGGTGTATTTTCCGCAATTGCCACTCTAGGTGCATTGAATGAAGGAAGATGGGCCCATGAGTACACTACTAGTGAATGCATTCCTTTGAATGACAATTTATGTACAGCCATGATTGATATGTATGCAAAATGTGGGAGCATCAACACCGCCTTACGATTTTTCAATCAGATTCGAGACATTGTGTCTTCCGTGTCTGCATGGAATGCAATTATATGTGGATTAGCATCACACGGACATGCAAGTATGTGCCTAGAGGTTTTTTCTGATTTGCATAGGTATGGTATTAAGCCCAATCCAATTACATTTATAGGAGTCCTTAGTGCTTGTTGTCATGCTGGGCTGGTGGATCATGGGCGGAGAATATTTCGAAGCATGAAGAGTGTATATAATGTTGAACCAGATATCAAGCATTATGGCTGTATGGTTGATCTTCTCGGAAGAGCTGGGTTATTAGAAGAAGCTGAAGAACTAATAAGGAGCATGCCAATGGAGGCTGACGTCGTAATATGGGGGACTTTATTAGCAGCAAGCAGAACTCACGGAAATGTAGATATTGGAGAGAGGGCTGCACAGAGCTTAGCCGGGGTGGCGCCATCTCATGGTGGAGGTAAAGTTCTCCTATCAAACATATATGCAGATGCAGGAAGGTGGGAAGATGTATCATTGGTAAGAAGAGTATTGTGGAGTCAGAGAATGGAAAGAATGCCTGGGTTCAGTGGTGTTGTAAGATAGTTAAAGAAATTTCCATATACATTGTTTTTGCTAATTTATCCAATGAATATGCTGATAGGTTATCCTTTTAGAAATCATCACCGAGTCGTTTTTATATATTGTCTAGAGCTCCTTAATAATTTTGATTCAAGTATATATTTATATATGAGCATCAAAATAATGTTTTCTTTTCCTTCAAGTTAATTGCAAATTTATTTTGTAATTTGTAACTTTGGAACCTAGAAAGAGGTTAAGGGGAATTAGGAATAGTAGATTACTTTTTTTTTTCCCACTGTTGGAAGTTAAAACATGATAAGATTGCTGATACAAACCAAGGTGGACCAACTTCTTACAAGATGTTGTGTATAGAAATGCTTTTAACGATGAAGGTTTAGGTATAGTTCTCTCTGATACTTAGTCCCCAACCAGAGGAAAAGTTTAAAAGTAAAATGATTGCTTTTCATGCCCTTTGATAATTTATATGTTGATGTAAAATTTTCTTCCTTATGAAATGTAATTTTGCTCTGGCTTGCAACACTTTCTTGGTTACTCCATGTATTCTATATCAACGATTGTCTTTCACTCCTTTGGTACATTCACATGATTGTATTAATTTACAATTAATGATCATATACATTGGATGGTGAATGTAATTTGAACGCTAATGCACCGAGATAGAGCTTCCCATGAATCTTGTTTTGTTGCTTCAAAATCCTGTAGTAGCAGAATCATTGGAGTTGATACACGAAACGATCACGTTCTCTTACCATTGCTCCTTCATCCATCCGATAGTCCTCATTTGCTGTATCAGCTTGATAAATCAGAGGTACCAAAATTTTAATTTCGAAATCATGCTGATAGCTGTTGATGTTATTTATGTGTTCCCTTTCTTACTATCCATATTGCTCCGGACTTTTCTATTTCATTTGCATTCTTCTAGAAATATTGATTGCATAACGTAGATAGTGTTCACATAACTCTGTTTTTTCTTCATTCATTGGTAGTCCAGCTTTGAATGCTAATGGATGGACTGGTATTGAATTTCACTCCTACCCTGTTCTGTTGTTTCATCAATCATGCTGATGCAGAATCACTGGAGTCAATACATCAAACATTCAAACTGTGACATTTCCTTTCAACTGCTCTTCATTAGGCTACTAGTTTGCTTTGTTGGTTGATAAATCAACAAGATACGATGATAGAACGAGATAAAACATGAGGTATAGGAGATAAGGAGTGAAGTCTCCTTTATTTTTTAGACTTTGGATGCCTATAATTAGACAAATCATGGTAGAGACACCTTTAGGTGGCTAGATATGTTATTGTCAAATAACAATGCTCAGGTGGATTCTATTCTTTGTGATAACTTTTCCTTTTGAGCAGAATAAAAAAGGACATTCCATGCACAAAGTCTGGGGAAGGACCGCACCTAAAGGGTATAATGTTACTTTTATTGTTAAAAGAAAAATTATGCTTCTGTCTCACACTTGCTTTAAAGAGTGCTTTTCCTTGTTTTTGGATTTGGATCTTCTAAGTTAACGATATTTGTAATGTGATGTCTAAATTGATCCTGCCTTTTGTGGACCTTAACATGGTCTTGGCACAAAATTGTGAGAACACTCTTGCCCCACATTTTAAGAAGATTAAAATTGCAGATTGAGGCATAGTTTATTGCTATATTTGCAAGTTTCTGCCTTTGCTTATACAGTTACATCCCTTATCAGTATATGGACAGCTATCTCTCGAGCACAGGTTTAGGTTCGGCCTCAATGGAAAAAGAAAAACGGAGCACCTAACAACGTATCTTCACAGACCAAGAACTACGAGATCGCCCCTTTCATTTTGGGGTGACGGCGGGATCGTACCATTCGAGCCTTTTTTTTCATGCTTTTCCGGGAGTCTGGAGAAAATTGCAATAGGATTTTCCTAATCTTCCCTTCCCGAAAGGAAGAACTTTAAATTCTTTTTACTTTCCGCAGAGACCAAGAGATTGGATCTAGCCGTAAGAAGAATAGAATGCTTGGCTGATAAATAACTCACTTCTTGGTCTTCGACCCCCTCATAATTTACAAAGAGGCAACTTGGTAGTGTGAGTTATAGTTTATCAAAGGACATTTTTATGTCACAAAAATTCATTGACTAAAGAACATGAAGGACAGTTAGATGGACCATTATGAATGGTGAAAAGTTTAGGAATGAGTAAGGGTGAATAAAGCTGATTATAAATGCTGTGAAAAGGACTAATGCTTGTAAAGTTGTAACTAAAAAGAAGTTTCAAAAGGACTAATTTGTTTTTGAGTATAATCTTTACTTAGTTATTAAGAATGTGAATTTGGATGCTTTTGTACCTTATTCGTTAGAGCTGTTACGGTTGTTGGCATGTGCATGAAAACATCATTGTCAATTTGGTAAATGAGGCATGAGTAGGGATGGAAATGGGGCAGGTTTTTGCTCTACCTAACCCTGTCATTTCTTATAATAACCAGTATAGAACCTATTCTGTTTCTACTCGCAGGTAATAAAAAATTGAATCCTAACCCGTCCTTGCAGGTATCCGTCTCGTCATTATAATTATTAAAATTTAACAAATAAAATTAAATTTTAAAACTTATATAACCATCATCACATAAATAACATAAATTAAAATAAAAATTTAAAAATAATATAATATTATTAATTATTTTATTTATATTACATCTTCTAATATGAACATAGGAATTCATTCACACTATGAAGTCACAATGTTCATTTATTGTTGCTTTTTACGTAATAATATTCAGATTTGAGGTTTTCTTAATGCAATAAGTTTTGAATCCCTCACACACATTCAATTTGTTTAGAACTTATTTCATTTCATTAAGAAAAAGAAGTTTGGTACTATCTAGTTTACATTGTCATTCCGGGTTCAGGCAAATACTTTTGCTTGTATGATTTTAGAGATAAAGTTTTCTTAGCATGTTAATATTATAATAATAAAAATTTTGCATTCATAAATAAACTTTATTCTTAAAAAAGTTCTTGTTGCTTATAAAATATATTTTTTTATTTTGGTCACTATAAAATATTTTTTATTTTGATCTAGTAAAATTTAAAAGACTTTGGTCTTACATCTTGTTAAAATATCATGTGTAGTGTCTTGCTAAATCAACATTTTAGCTTGTCATGTCACCAATTAATTTTCTATGTCAACACTTAATGGAGTAAACTAATGACGAGACCAAAACCAAAATCTTTTTATTTACTTGTTCAATTGTCAAATAAGCAAAAATAATCCATTTTCAAACTTATTATTATAAAAGTCATTTAAATACATAATTAAAGGATCATGTATTTAATTTAGATACAAGAAATTTTATGCGTCAATTCAATTACGTGTTATCACAATTTTAAAAAATATTTTTTTATCTCTTTATTTTAAAAAATAAATATAATTGAATAATTGAGTAAAATATTTTACATTAGAAATATATTAAACTTGAACTTTTTATTAAAAATATAAAAAATATTAAAATATATATTCTCTGCATAAAAATACTTAAAAGTTTTGGATTTTCATTAGCGTCCTTTGAACGAACATGTGTTAATTAAATCTTTTGGAATAAATAAACGATTAAATTAAATACTTTGTTGATGATTCAATAATATATAATTAAATATTAAACTTTTTTTTTATAAATATTATGTTATTTTGGTGTAATATCTTAGTATAGGAGAGTTTAATATTAAAAAATAAAAACCTTTTATAATAAACAAATTATTACTAACGATTTGTATATAAACTAATAGCTAAATTGTTATGAGGATTATTCTAGAATACTATATTACAGTAATTATAATATTTTAAAATATTATTTTAAAAAATATTATTAAAATATAAAAAATATAATTTTAATTTTAATAATACTTACATAATTACCATAATATAATTATACAAGAATCTACTCCATTACAAGCATAATATATAATGTATCAATAATAAAGCAAAAGAATGATATGTGTTAACTAGGGCTGGAAGTGAGCCGAGCTGAGTCGGGCTAGACCAAGCTCAAGCTCGGCTCACGAAAATTGAGGTTGGCTCACGACTCGACTCATTAACAATCGAGCTTATTTCTTAAGCTCAAGCTCGACTCACCAAAAGCTCACGAGCTGGCTTGAGCTCACGAGCTGGCTCAAATAAGAGAAACATAGATACATAATCTATAATTTTATATCAATAAATTATAACTTATATATTTTAAAAATATTTGAAAAGATCAATTTTATATATTGTTTATCTATCAATAAATTATAAATTTTTTATTTATGTCCTATATTAAAACTATATGTAAAAAAATATAAATATTAAATAATTAAGATTGTTATATATATATATATATATATATATATATATATATATATATAATCGAGCCAGCTCACGAGCTAATGAGCTGAGCTTATCCAAGCTCAAGCTCGGCTCATTTAATTTATGAGCTTAATTTCAGGCTCAAGCTTAGCTCACCAGCTCACGAGCTTAGCTTATCAAGCTGTTAACGAGTCGAGCTCGAACTGGCTTATGAACTGGCTTGACTCACTTCCAGTCCTAGTGTTAGCCAAGTGTTATATATGTTTTGGAATAGGAACACATAATTTGGATTAATATATATTTTCAGGTATCACTATATTTTCCAATCCCTTAAATTAAATATCCAAAAGGCTATAAAGGTTTCGTGACTTAACTAAAAGTGAAAGTAAAAGAATACATATACTAATTAGAATAATTCAAGCTAATAATTAATTTCATAGTAAGAAATTAATTAAAGAAGTAAAGAATTCATTGGTTAGTACAAATCGTTAGTAATGATTTGTTTATTATAAAAAATTTATTTTTTAAATCATTAGAAACGATTTTATCTAAACATTTGTCTTTTTTATTAAAATTGTTAATTACGTGTCTGTTAAACTCTCCCATATTAATATATTACATTAAAATAATATACTATTAACGTAAAATACACTTAATATTTTAATATAAAAAAATTGCGCCCTTGTGGACCCATCATCATCCTCGTACATATCCCTACAAACGAATCCACTTGATCACTTCTTTTTTTCTTTACCTATTTTTTTGAACCACTTAAATAAAGTTGTTAAAAACATCTTTTTTAAATATATTTTTTAAAAATTAAAATTTAATACATAAAATAAATTAAATTGTATTATTTTTATTAAAATTAGATTGAACAAATTAATTTAATAAAAAAATTAATAAATTAAATTTAAAATTAGTATAAATTAATATTTTTTTATAAAAAATTACTACAATATCCCTATTATAAAACACAACTAAAATATATATATATATATATTCATTTTGAAAATTTTAAATTCTAACCCTATAACGATAAAAAAAAAAAGAGCTAGAATTTAAAGTTTTTAAAATTAATATATATAATAAAAGTATTTTAGTCATTTTATATAATAGAAATATTGTAGTTATTTTTTATAAAAAATAATATTAATTTAGACAGATTAAAATTTGATTCACTATTTTTCGATCAAATTAATTTGTCTGATCTAATTTTGATAAAAATAATATAATTTAAGTAATTATATATGTTAAATTTTAATTATTAAAAAATATCTTTAAAAAAAGATGTTTTCTGCGTCTTTATAAGAGCATCTCCATTTTTTTTTTCTACTTAGAGAATTTATATTAATATATTTTGTATCAAATCAACCAATTATTATACATCAACGCCGTAAATTAGCTATCTATATAAGAATATAGAAGAGTAATATTCATAATTAAATTTTGTAAATAATATAATTAAATTGAATTTATATTATGATTAAAATACAAATAAAAATATAAAAAAATAATGGTTGTTACATTATGGTATTCATAAAATTTTAATTATTTTATTAAAAATTTGACTATTCTAATATAAAATTAATTATTTTAATAGATAATTAGTATATTAAACATATATAAATAATAAATATATAGAATGAAATAGAGTGACTAATTTTATAATTGATTTAGTATTTATAGAATATTTTTCGTATCTAATATATCATTATAGTTCTTATTTTTAACTACAATTAAATGGAATATATAGTCTCTATTTAATTTTTATCTATTATTATTAGGAAGGATATAAATTGATAGCCAACGAACTATAACTCAAATAGTATAATCTTTTTATGTTCACTTAAAAATTACGAATTCAAGTCTCTTTATCTTTTGTTAAAAAAAATGTGAATTGATACAAATTCATTTTCTCTAACATTCCGAAATAATATGTTCACCTTGTATACGTCAATTCCTTTACCTCTCTTCTCCTTAGTCTTTACTTATGAACAGTTAACTAATTACTTTGGTACTAGGCTAAGGGACAACAAATTAAAAATTCTAAAATATTAGTTTAGATAAATGTCACTATCCAAACAAATCAACGTAACTTAATTACTTTTTTAATAATCACATTATTTAGAGTGATGTGATCTGCTTCATATATATATTTATTAGCGAATATAACTTTATGTTTTTAATGCTAATTCTCTTTTTTTTACCTGATTTCTTTTTAATCCCCTTTTCAAAGACGTAAATGCCCCTATATATAATTAATTTTTTTTTTTTACCAAAAGATAGAAGATTCGAATCCACAATCTCTTAATTGAGTATGGAGAGACTATGCCATTTGAGCTATTACTCAGTGGCATATAATTAATTATCTTAATATATACAAATGTCTCCATATAATAATGCGAAGCATATATTATAAGGCGATAAAAAAAACTAAAACCATGGGTCCACTGCCTAAGGTTTCTTCCACAGATACAAACCCATTTGCTACCATTCTCAAACTGCCAAACAGGTACAAATTAAATTAAGGTAACTGCTCTTATGAAGATGCCAAAAACAATTTTTTTATGATGATTCTTATTTAAAAAGTATAATTTATTTATTTAGTAATATTTTAAATAAAGATAATATTTTTACTTCAAATAAAATCAAACTCTACAATCTATCATCTAATAGTTAAAATGATGTATCTTTACATAATAATAATAATTAAATCTTCATTGGAATAGATACCTTAAATTAAACAGCGAGCAAATTAAAATCATATCCATGTACCCAAGAAATTAGAAAAGAACATAATACAACAAATCAAATACTGTTGGCCATAAGTGATAACCCATATAAATCAATAGAGGAAATTTCTTTGATATTTCCACGGAATACGTACATGTATATATACATTGATAATACTTTAGCAATCATCATCATCAAGACACAAACCATCAAATCAAATAAATGTCACCTTCTAAACAAAATATATAGACGTGTATGTAATATTGTAATCCACACGCACAAGTTTAATTAAGCCAATCACATTAATTTCAGCTGGCTTAATTAATTTAATCTCTTTTCCCCAATGCCCGGGAAAAAGAAAAACTAAAACAAACATTGTATTGTACCATGAACCAACCCACCTAATCACCACTAATTACAACGTCACCCAAAATTTACACTTGTTTTATATCTCCACATAATATATAGGCTTTAAGTTAACAACATATATTTCATTTAATTAACAAACTAGCCATCAATTAAAAAATTTATATGATGTTAACTTAAAAGTTGTGGATGATAAAAACTCAAGTACAATTAATTTTATATGAAGTTGATATTTAAAAATCGTTAAATAATAATTTAATCAAATTTGTTAAATTATTTAACGATTTATAAGTATTAACTTCACCTGAAAATAATTGAATCTGAATTTCTATCATTATGTATATACACTATAAAAAAAGAATAAATGATCATTTGTATCCATAAAAGATAAAAATGCTGACATATGTATCCACACTAAATCGAAAGTAAACTACTTGGCACTCCAACTCTTTAAAAACAGATACTTTTGTCACACAGAGAGTATCTTGGTGAGTACAAATTTAATTTCGATCTAGTATAAATACATATGTCAGCGTTTTCATCTTTTATAGGTACAAATAATTATTTATTTTTAAAAAAAATAAAATGAATGTAAAATATGGAGTTTGACATATTATGGGACCACAAACCTAAGTAATCCTTCATAGTTTAATTTGCTAGCTTCATGTCTCAATATTGCTGCTGTTGCGGCTTATTACAGCAATTGACTGTGACCGCAATTTACAGCCATGTATTTCAAATCTTATTACCTTTCAATGTCAAGCGATGAATACGGCTTTCCAACATGGATGAACCTCATGGAGTTCCCAACTATGTTCTTCTTTGGAGACTCAAGGTCTTCGCTTGACTCGTCTTCCTCTTCCTCTTCTTCTTCCTCGTTCTTGGTAGGAAAATACTCGATCTTGTTCTTGTAAAATTTGACCAAAACTATGTACAAAGACACCGCGAAAACGGTGACAACAATGAAGAACCAGCTGAACTGGATGGTCACAAGAGAGTTGGCGCGATGAAGTGACATGTCATCGTGACACCTAACTACCTTGTGACCCTCCTCGAGATTCATAAAGCATCCTTTCGGAATAAAACCTGGGATCCACAGCATGAATCCCATAGTCATAAGCCATATTCCCTGAAAGAATATGCTAATGGAACGCACAAAGCTTACTAAAAAGCTCTGCGGCGTTCCAATTCCCAAAAGGGTACTTAATAAAGAAATAAGGACAAGAAGTTGCAAGAGCATGTGGTATTGACCCTCCGGGCCCATGTGGTCCGCAGAGTGGAGGTGGAAGAGGAGGAGTTGTTGACCAAAGGCTATGGCTCCAATCAACTGAGTAATGCTATGTTGAGCTTGGATGTTGAGTTTGTCGAGAACGATGGCGAAGGCGGCGTAGACAAAAAAGGTCATGGAGATGGAGGAGTGCTCGAAGTTGTGGAGGTGGTTGGAGGGAATGGTGCCGTCAGGGTCGAAGGGTTGGTGGCGGTCGGGGCCGATGAAGAGCTCCATGGATATGGAAGCAGTGCAGCCAAACATGATGAGGAAGAGCTCAAGGTACTTGGAGCTTGAAGTTGGGAACCATGGTGGAGAAGTGTAGTTGTTGGGGTTAATGGCATGGAGCTTGATGTGGTTGAAGAGATGCCATAAACCTATTAGCATGAACCCAAAACCTGGTGCTACATGTCCCACCAAAGTTCCCATGTTAGTTTTTTGTGTCTTCTATGTGTTTGTGTTTATGTTTATGAGAGGGAAAAGAAGAAAGTTTTAGGAGGGAAAAAATTAAAGAAGGGTGCTATGGAGAGTTCTTTGTAGAGGGATAATAAGGTGGTTATAACTTATAAGTGATGAATTGAATTGAGATGTTTAAATTGATGACATGGCTTTAATTTCTTTGGAGTGTGTCAAAGGGTTCTCTAGGGTCAAATAATTAATGGAAAAGTATATGAAATTAAGAGGTGATCAGTCAAAAAAATAAATAATTTAATTAATTTAATTTTATTTGTTTTTAATTTATAATATTTAATATTAATTGTTTTTCACTTTAAATTAAAATTTTAAATGATATGTTGGAGAAATAGGGGCGAGGATCACATAGCTTCTAACAATTCTGATTCTTAATATACAAAAAAATTTATAAAATATATAAAAGAATATCCATTTAGTATGAAAAAGAAACATTTTGATACTTAGTAAAAAAAATATCCTAATACCTAGCATAAGCACCATCTACATAAAAATTTTGGATTCATCCAAAAATATTTGGCTGATTTTTTGTTAGATACCCTCTTGATTCTCTAGCATTTTGATAATTAATTTATTTTACATGAGAGGGTTTTTTTTTTAATTATTTATTTTGAAGTCCAACTTTGGTGGCTTGAAGAATAAGCTGGTTTTTATTCATTAATTATATTTTCAATTTGTGACCAAAATGAGTGAATAACGTGAGATAGGGCTGACTTTCTAGATGAAAGTAATAGAATTTGTGTGCTTATCCCCAAACTATTCTGTTTTTCTAGACTAAAAGGGTAGTTAGAGTAAAATTAGTTGTTGTCATGTGTTTCTACTTACTTGGCATATAATTTTATTCTAGAGACTTGTCTAATAAGACTCAAATTCAAAAGGATAATGTCTTATTTTACTAGCTATTATGAGTGGTCTAATAAAAAGGTTAAATTATTCATTATTTACCCAATAAAAAAGCTTAAACAATATATAGGTATATATAATACTATTCTGCCAATGAATTATAATTCAAATAATCTCTTCATATTCAATTAAGAGGTTACGGATTTAAATTTTTTATTTTTGGTAAAAAAAATATATAATACTATTCTTAATGTACAGATAAAGTAGTTACGTTGATGTACTATTAAGAAAGAGTGACAATGTATATAAAGTAATAAAAATCACTTGTATCACTGTTTAGACAAGATCTTACAATGAGAAAAAGAATAGTACGCATCATTAATTACTTCTAAAATAAACTTTAACAATGTTAAAATCAAAGAAATATAATATATAACACTACTATGACAAATGTATTTTTTTATATCGATTATGTAAATAATTATTAAAAAATAAATATAATCATATTAATTATGTAAAATATTTTATACTTTTAGTATATTAAAATTAATTTTTTTTTATAATATTTATGATCTTGTACTACTCTTTTCACGTTTTCATTTCTTCTACGAAACTGCCAGTTGCTAATTTAAGACGCAGACACGTATATATTTTATTATTTCTGTCCTTATCTATGTATACTATTTTATAACTATTACTATGTTCAAGAATTGCGAATTCAATTAACCTTCAATTAAAAATAACTTTTTTTTTTTTTTTCATATATGCAGTTTGTTAAGCATTGTTACTGTGGTTTTCATACCGAAGGTTGAAGGAATAATGTAGAGCAGGTTTCTTCCAAACACTACCTTCCTTCCCCACCACTCAAACATATAAAATTACAATAAGTAGTACTTCATTCTTGAATTAATAACAATAACAAAAATAAAATTTTCTAACAAAATAGAAGTATAACCAAAACAGTCCCTTCAACTATCTACGTGAGAAAAACAGCAGTAATTAATAATAAATAGGTTTACATGTAAAAAAAAATTATAACATTTAAAGGTTCCAAATTCCAATTGTGCAAATTTATAGAATAATGATAATATAGAATTATATAAAAATAGGATTAAATTTAATTAACATCCTGATGGTTAGTTAATCATTTTTTTTTTTTTGTCTTTTGGTCAGGAATCAAAATGTTTATTTATAAGTTTATTTATTTTTTCAAATATAACTTGAAGGGCCACTAGGGCTGCATGGAATTGCCAGAGGTTCACCAACTTTTTCGTGTTCTTCTTGTCTTTGTAGACACAAGCCCATCATCAACTACGCAATATAAGATCACAAATCTCTTTACTAAGTAATATATATTTTTAAATTTGTTTAGTTTATTATTATTTAAATTTGCACAACAGGATCTGACTTCATTCTTGGCGGCTTCGTAATAAATGACGTCCAATTAAATTATTTATTTATTTATGTTTTGCCAATTAGCTAGGTTAATTTTGTTACAATACAATGATTTGACTTTAAAAAAATATAATTTTCTGAAACAACTAAAGCTAACAAAACTATACGTCTAGTTGCATTGTTTGGGGTGTTGGTTAGAATGAAATAAGTTGAAGAGTTATCTGAGATGCGATTTAAAGGTGAACAGAGAAGTTTATCGGTTTATTATCTGTTGATGAATTTTGTGCTATCGTCTGAAATATTTGACTGAAAAGATATTAAGGAATTAAGAAGCAGATCTTACGAGAATTATCAACAACTCGATTAAAAATTACAAAAAATAGATTAATTTTGATCCTTTTAGTTATTGATGGTTGAAAGATACCATAAGTCTTAAAGTTGATTTAACGAGAAGAAAGAGAGATTAGAGAGAGAGCAGAGAAAAGTGAAATTGGGAATCCATTGAAGAAGTGAAAGGGAAAGTGAGTTCTCTGTTTGTTACAGTAGGTTTTATACATTGTTAGTAAGGGGTGAAATGAGTGATTACAAGTTGGTTAGGTGTTAAGTTAAAGTCTAACTGAATAGTGCTGAGCTGTCATAACTAACTCAGCCGTAAGGACTAAGTGTAGAAGGTTCCTTATTGTCTTCACTAACATGCCCACTCAAATCATGCCCCCTCAAATCAAGGGCTTTCTACGGGCCTGCTTCAAATACTCTAAGTAAATTCCGAAACTTGAGAAATGATGCTGCTGAGAGGAGTTTGGTGAGTGTGTCTGCCAGTTGGTCTTGTGCTGAGATATGCTGAATGAAGAGCTCCTTTTTGGTGACAAAATCTCTTACGAAGGACTGATTAAGAGCGAAGTACTTTGATTTATTGTGTAGGACTGGGTTGGCAGATAGAAGAACAACACTTTGGTTGTCATAGTATACTACAGGCTTAGTAGAGCATGGTATTCTGACCTCAGTGAGTAAGTTTTGCAACCAGACTATCTCAGTTACTGTATCTGCAATGCCTCTAAACTCTGCTTCTGTACTGCTTCTTGAGACTTCAGATTGGTTCCTACTTGCCCATGATACCAGGTTGGGGCCTAGGTAGATTTCATACCCATTGGTGGACTTCCTGTCATCAATGTCACTCACCCAATCCGAATCACAGAAACCATAAACTCTGAAGTTTGTGGACTTTCTGAACCTTAGACCATACTTGGTTGTGCTTGAGAGATATCAGAGGATTCTTTTTACAGCCTTCCAGTGAGAGTCAAGAGGGTTGTGGAGAAATTGAGCAACTTTGTTAACCGAGAAGAAAATTTCTGGCCTTGTGATCGTAGCATATTGCAGGCCTCCAACTATTGATCTATATAGTGTAGGATTGTTGAAACTGCCATCACTAAAGGCTGAGAGCTTGAGAGAGGAGGTCATAGGAGTGGGCACAGATTTAGCATCACTCATTTTTGCTCTTTTCAAAAGATCCTGAATATACTTAGTTTGCTTTAATGTTACTGTCCCGTTGCTGCTGTGATTGACTTCAATGCCAAGGAAGTAGTTTATTTCACCCAGGGCTTTGAGGGAGAAGGTACTGTGGAGCTGGGTCATGATGGAGCTAATTTCTGATTCTGAGTTGCCAGTTACCAAGATATCATCCACATAAACTAGGATGTAAACTGCTGAGGAAGGGGTGAATCTAGTGAAAAGAGAGACATCTGATTTGGTGCTTGCAAAGCCGAATTTGAGGAGAGTAGAGCTGAGTTTTGTGAACCATGCCCTTGAGACCTGTTTGAGGCCATAGAGAGAACGTTAACTTGTAGACCTGGTGCGAGTTTGGAGTGGTGAAGTCCTCTGATTGTTGCATGTATACTTCTTCATTGAAATCGCCATTCAGAAATGCATTGTTGAAGTCGAATTGGTGTACTTTCCAGCCTTTGGCAAATGCAATGCTTAACATTACTCGAACGGTTGCAGGTCTGACCACAGGGCTGAAGATCTGGTCATAATCAACTCCTTGTTTTTGGTGAAAACCCTTTGCTACAAGTCTCACCTTGTATTTTTGAATTGTGCCATTAGGGTTCTTTTTGACCCAGAACACCCATCTGCAGCCTATGAGTGTTGAGTGTGGAGGTGGGTCAACGAGTCTCCATGTGTTATTTTTCATCAGTGCTGAGTATTCTTCTTCCATGGCTTCTCTCCAATGTGGGGTAGCAAGGGCCTGAGTGATGGATTTGGGAAGATTGATGAGTGACTCTATATTTGGGGTTAATGCGGCAGTGAACACTCTTGGCTTAGTGGTGCCACTTTTGCTCCTGGTTTGCATGTGGTGTGTGTTTTGCACAGCACTGTTGGGTTGAGTGTTGGGTCTCAGCTGAGGAACTTGTGTTGTGATGGCAGTTGCAGGTTGTATATGGGGTCCAATTTTTACCTGCAAAGGGACAATTTCAAAGGAATCTGCACTTCTAACAAGGTTAGTTTCAGACTCAGAATCAATGACATGAATTTGTGCAGTTTGTAATGAATTAGATATGGCATTGGTATTAGTGGGAGATGCATCATGAATGTCTATGCAGGGTGATTTGAAAGTGTAGGTACAGGGTGGTATTCAGGGTGTTTTTGGTGTGGTTGAGGAGTGTTGTGGTTTGAACAATGATGGGTAAGAAAAATCAAGTTCATTAAAGATGACATTTCTTGCCATGTAAACTCTTCTTGATGGGGACAGGCATTTGTACCCTTTGTGATCAGGGCTGTAACCTATGAATATACACTTGGTGGACCTATGATCTAGTTTGTGTTTGTTGTATGGTTTTAGCCAAGGGTAGCAGGCACAGCCGAAGGCTTTTAGGGATTGATAATCTAGTGTGGTATTGAATAGGGTCTCTAGAGGAGACGTGAGGTTTAAGGTTGGGGTTGGTAACCTATTTATGAGGTAGGTTGCAGTGAGGACAGTTTCATCCCAGAAGGAGAGAGGTAGGGATGCTTGTGATAGTAGGGTGAGGGAGGTTTTGGTCAGGTGTCGATGTTTCCTTTCCACACAGCCATTCTGCTGATGTGTGTGGGGACAGGTAAGTCTGTGTTGTATACCTTGATCTCTTAAGTATTGGTTGAAGGTGTTTGACATGTATTCTTCTCCATTGTCAATTTGAAGGGCTTTGATTTTTTGTTCAGTTTTGTTTTCAATAAGGGCTTTATATTGGCGGAAGGCTGAGAATGTTTGGGATTTGTTTTGGAGAAGAAAAGTACAAGTATATCTGCTGAAGGCATCAATGAAACATGCATAGTATTTGAATCTGGACTTGCTTGGTTGAGGTGAGGGTCCCCAGAGATAAGAGAAGACTAGCTCGAGGGGTTTTGTGTATTGGGAGTGGAATTGTGGAAAGGGGAGTTGGTGGATTTTGTTGATGGTGCATGGTTCACAAAAGGCCGGGGTGCTGTTGGGAAGAGAAAAGGGAATGTTGTGTTTGGTTAAGGACAATTTTGGTGATTCTTTGGGAGGGATGACTAAGTCTTATGTGCCATAGGTCAAAAGGGCTAAGGGTGTTAGTTGGGGTTTTTATGTTTTGGTTATGGGGATTGGCTGTAGTGGAAGGGTGCAGCAGGTTGGGGGGAGGATCATTAGTAACATCATTAAGGCTATCAGTAGCATTATTGGCAGTGGAATTTGTGAGAAATGCACAAGCAGCAACAATAGATTTAGGTGTAGTTCTTTCAGTTACAGCCACAACAGCAGATTTATTAGGAATATCACGAGAAGAATGGACAAAACTATCACAATTGGAGTGAGCAGGGCTATGATAATCAGCAACAGTCATATCAGCAGCAGATTTATTTGAATTAAAGAAAGCAAAAGGTACAAGTTGTGTAGGTGCATCAAGATGTACTACATCAGATTGTTCAGGTATACCAAAATTCACTACTTTATTATACAAGCTGCTTGTATCAACATCAACATTCCTAATTGTATTATTACACAAGTTACTGGTATTGGCAACTTGGTGTGTAGTGATGTGGTTACTCCTTTCTATACTATTACTACAATTTGATATTCTTCTATCTGTTCCTTCCTCTATTTCACTTTTTCTTTTCTCATTATTGCTGTTTGTTGCTCTTTTACTTTCATTCTGTGCTCTCTTATCCATAGTGATAGTGTTTGCATTTATTTTCTTTTCTTGTTCAGCATTAGAAGCTTGTGAAGCTTGTGTTTTATTTGGCTTCCATATGTGACTTGGTATCTGGATGTCAATGAACCTATACAATCCATTTTTAAGTTTGCCTTGGAGTAGAATCCTCTTGGACTCCTGGCATTTAACAACACACACACATAAGGCCAAAACTCAAAGAACACACCATTGTCCAGTGCAAATTTTGAGACACTGATTAAATTTTTTGAAATGGTAGGTACATGAAGCAAGTTCTGGAGTTTGAAAAATTGGTTTGACATAGATGCATGCATGATAGATCTCCCAATATTAGCAATACTCATACCTTTTTCATTACCTCCAAACACTTGTTCAAGTCCTTGGTATTCTGAGCTGTTGAGTAGGTTCATCTGATCGAATGTGAGATGATGAGATGCTCCAGAGTCAGGGTACCAGCCATTGTCAAAATTGTTTGAGGCGAGCAGTGCTTGAAGAGGAGGATTCTGAGTGCTAGTAGTTGATTGTTGATTTTGTGGATAGAGGGGTTGTGGGTGAGCATGAGGAGTTTGCTGATGGAACGCACTGTTTGGTGGTAGAGGGCCACCATTAGGGTTGTGAAGTTGGGGATTTTGATAGTGCTGGTTGAATCGGTGAAAGCATTGCCAGACTGTGTGGCCAATCCTTCCACAGAGTTGACACTGGGGTTTGCTTCCTGACCACCAAGATCTACCTCCTCTGGAGTTTCGTCCTCTGCCTCGCCTTCCCGATTGTCCTCTTGCATAGTAGCCTTTATAGGACTCTTCTGCTGCTGAGAATTCACTACTTGCTTTGCTTGATCCAGAATCTTTTTGAGCTAGATTTGCATGCACCATGGTGAGATCTGGTTTTCTAAATCTTTCATTTACCTCTTCTTGTGCAAGAAGCTGGGATTCTAGCTCACCGACAGTCATCGAGTCAATTCTTGAATTTACCATGGTAAGAAACGCACTAAATTCTTCATCTAATCCTCCTAGCACAAAATCAAAATGTTCCTCTTTTGAAAGTGGAGCACCGAGCACAAATAGAGAGTTGGCTGTCTTGTTAATTTTGGCTATGTATTCGATTACTGTTGTACCTTGTTTCTTGATCATCTTTAGTTGTGCCTTCAACATTCGTATCTTTGATTTCTGCTTGGCTGTGAAATATTCTTCCAGTGACGCCTAGATTTCGTGCACATAGTCATATTCAACAACTTTGTTCACGAAGACTTCATTCATGGCAGAGAGCATCCACGCGACCAAACACTCATCACGTTGCTCCCAGGCTTCAAACTCTTGTGAGATTTTTTCTTCAATTCGATCTTGTTCTGAATTGAATTTGCTTGAAATTGAATTTGTAGTGATGTGACTCTGTAATTTGTTTGCTTTGACACATGCAAGAGCCTGACGCTTCCACGCTTTGAAATTGTCTTCATCCAGTTTGATTGTGTCTGGAAAGTTTGCGATTAACGTCATTGAAGCTTGCTGTGCTGCCTAAGTTGATGTAGCGGAAGAAATGTGGTGATCCATAGATCAGAACCGAAGCTTTGATATCATGAAAGGTACTAGAAGTCTTAAAGTTGATTTAACGAGAAGAAAGAGAGATTAGAGAGAGAACAGAGGAAAGTGAAATTGGGAATCCATTGAAAAAGTGAAAGGAAAAGTGAGTTCTCTATTTGTTACAGTGAATTTTATACATTGTTAATAAGTGGTAAGATAAGTGATTACAAGTTAGTTAGCTGTTAAGCTAAAGTCTAACTGAATAGTATTGAGCTGTCATAACTTACTCAGCTGTAAGGACTAAATGTAAAAGGTTTTTCATTGTCTTCACTAACAATGGTAATATCAAAAATGACTACAATTTAATTTTTTGTTTTATTATCTAGTAATTTTATAGTTTGTACTGCTCCACTTTATTGGAACTTTTTGTTTCAAAAAAATATATATACGTGCATTTATTTTGAGTAAACTATATTATCTTTCTTGAATCCTTCTTGGTGGCTTGTATTTGGCGCTAGAATATTAAGTATTACTTTCATACTCTTAACTCGATTTGCCAACAGAATGAATCACTTAAGTGTATTAGTTGGGAAGCTAACTAGCTAGCTAAAGCTCCTACATTATACACGTGACACACGCTTAGAGTATTATATTAGAAACAGCAGCACCAAAAAATAGGGAGAATTAGAGACACCTTTTTAACCAATCCATTAGCTCAGGATATTGAAGATTTTGGTGACTATGGTCCAAGATGATAGAGACAAAAAGAATGTATTTACATACATAATCTCGTAATAATTTCCATGATATTATTATCTGTAATTTTTTTATTATCAATTTAAACACGTGATTAAGAAAAAAATTACTTGCAAGAAATTTCTAGATGGCATGAAGATTTTATTTTAGTATACGTCAATAATTTTGTAGCCAAGTGATAAAGCCGAAGTTCTTAGCGGTTAGCGAAAAAATAAAGAATCCACAGGAAGCTTCCTCCATCACTCCGGTCCAAACTATTTTAACCCGGCCCATGAATTTGTACTAATTTGTTTGAGACCCAAGTTTAATCGTAACAACGACAAAAAAATAAAAAAGGAAGGGGTATTTTAATCATGACCGAAAGTGAGAGAACAAAGTTTAATTCCAATTCTAATGCATACTATAATTTTGAAGTTTGAATAATTTCAATTATGATACCTAACAAAATCATATAATATGATTTTATTTATATTGAAGACATATATTAGATCACATGTTTATATCGCGTATTATTTAAATATAGTTATATATTTTTATTATTTTATTTTCCAAGCAACTACAATAATTTGTCACTTAAATATAAAATACATATATAAAGCGACGTATAGGTAGCGTTATTTTACTAGACCATAACATTCAGATTTCAGAGGAGAAAGAATTTACACCAGCTATTGTGGGTTGTCACTCATGTTGCCACGATATCTAAGTGGTATCTAATAATATTTTCTTTATTCATCTGTATTATTCAAATAAATTAAAGGAACCTAATCATATTATTTGAAATCTATATATTAGCACGACTCATGTTTATCATTTTTTTTCTTCCTTTTAACTTCAAAACTAGAAGTTTAACAACATTTTTATAACTGCGAAACTATATTTGATTTCATGATATGGTCTAAAACTTTTTCTTTTTCCTTTTAAACTCAGGAGATCTCATGTTATGTCTAGGATAACAAAAAAATATGCTGTAAAATATTATATTGGCCATTCCAATATATAAATATCGAGATATTTTATTTAAAAATTAAATACAATAATTATAAAAATGTGTAAAATATAAAGTATTTATTTTTATTTATAATTGCTCATATTTCGAATTCAATGGAACAAATCACATTATATAAACATTCCGGATACATTGTACCTTAAATATGAACAATAAAAAAATGTGCACAAATCTGTACCTGGATTAAAGTCATAATAGATTTTCTATCACTATATCTGGGATACATCCATAACGAATTTGATGGCATTGTATTCGAGATACATTCTTAAATAAATAGGAATTTTTGCACCTTAGATACATAACAAAAAAACATCTATGGTTGGTCGAATGGTCAACTCACTCGTTCGCTTAAACAAGTGTCGAGAGTTCGAACTCTACTTTGTGCATGCAGCAACTCATTGGTCAACGGTAGACCCTTAAATGGAACTCAGATCCGCGACAGATTAGTGCTTAACCTGTCGGGTTGAAGGATACCATTTGGGTAAACAAAAAAAAAAAACATTTATATACATAACTCTTTAGCCTGTATTCCTCACACCAAATCTCACTTATTTTTATCTATTCTTCCCTTATTTTTCTTTAAAAAAGGGCTAGTAATCAGTTTTTTTATACAGTGGTTTATCCCAATGGAATAATTAAAAACGGTGATGAGGGAGTAATATTTGAATACAATTCAACTGTAATGTTATGTACTTTCCGTGTTGATTCTCTAAATGCACTTAAGAATGTCATCTTGAGTAACAAGGGGGCAATTGGTTCGAAGGAGGTTGTCCGAGTAGCATATAGATTCCTATCACCGTTGTCTAGTGGAGATTTTACTAATAGGATGTTTTACTAATAAGCACATTAGTATAATGTTTGATGTGCATCGTAGACTAATGCCACAACATGTAATGGAGTTGTATGCAGGGGTTCGTGATGTGTTTGGTGAGTTTGGATCATCTTTTTCAATACCCATGAAGTATCGGTCCCGATGAGGCCGATTGACTTCGTCGGCAGGGTACTAGTGACATAGAGTTGAATAAGTTTGATTCGAATTATGCTGTGGACTGTGGTTCGTCCACCAATAGTGAATCATCTGGGGAATATGTACCAGATACCCCATCTGGTGATGTGTTCGATTTCTTCTTCCTCCCCTGTTACTTGTGTCACAGTTATCAGAAGTTTCAAACGATTATCAGACTCTTAATTTAGATGCGATACAACTAGATGACCCTTTCAATTTTAGCGACAGTGAAGTTTACAACACAGATGGAAGGGTAAAATTTTGAGTGAG
Source organism: Arachis ipaensis (assembly GCF_059453495.1). Taxonomy (NCBI): domain Eukaryota; kingdom Viridiplantae; phylum Streptophyta; class Magnoliopsida; order Fabales; family Fabaceae; genus Arachis; species Arachis ipaensis. The sequence goes on along the minus strand of NC_142439.1, from coordinate 5,350,304 downwards.
CCACAGATTTAGGAATAGTAGAGATGCTGTTCTGTTGGCAGTGAAGAATTATAGCATTCGAAGAAACGTCGAATACAGAGTGTTGGGGTCGGATAGACCGAAATACCATTCTCGATGCAAGCAATTTTCTGCTGGATGTCCATAGAGTCTTCATGCTATGTAGCATACCGAGCTTTGATCATATCTCGATAACACCCGAAATGTGATTGCCGTGGTTCTTTCACATCTAGAGTACAATATTCCTAAATGCTTGTGTAACATGATTTATTCCACTGTATTCGAGATCTAAGTAATTATGGATAAAAATAAATACTCTATATTTTACACATTTTCGTAATTATTATATTTAATTAATTTAAATAAAAAATCTTATAAATACCACTTATATTAAAATAAATAAAGAATATTTATATAATTCATTTTTTAGATTTGTAATTTATTACACATCACAATATTATAAAGTATGATGACTAATAAAATGACAACATCAAAAAAATAAATCAAAATTTTTTTATTGAAAAATAATTTAGATTAATAAAAATACAAATAAAAAGTTAATTACAAAAGTAATCACTATGTATTTATATATATTTATATATATTGTATATATTTAAATAAATTAATTATTAATTAATTATTGAAGATAATCAAATTTAATATAATAAAATAGTTAAATATTTTTATAATAGTATAATTTTGATATACATGTATCTTTGATTGATTTATTTTGAAACAGTAACTGCGCTTAAAAAAAGAGAGTATCGAAAACGGGGCGCACGGGAAGTACTGCTCGCGTTTTTGGGTGACAATTCAAGGTAACTGTCAACCTGATAGCGATTTCACGCTTTGGGGAATTCGATCACATCGAAATCGGAGCCCCTATAGAGAAAAGGAGATGCCAAACGGTACCAAGATCCGACCCGAATTCAGATCCAGTCACCAACCCTGATGAACGAAAACGCAAGAACAACACAACGCAATCCCTAGCTCGAACCCTCGTTCCGTTTCCCTCCTTTACTCCACATCGTCGCACTCATGACCGTCGTCACGCGGAAGCGAGGACGCCGCACGACGACGAGGCTTCAAGATCCCTCTCCTTCTCCCCTGGCGGTGGCGCTGCCGGAGGATCTGATGATCGAGATCCTGTCTAGGGCTCCGGTGAGCGATCCGCTTCAGCTGAGGTGCGTGTGCAAGTGGTGGAAGTCGCTCGTCTCCGATCCGCAGTTTGTGAAGAACCACCTGTCACGGTCGATCGCGGAGATCAACGATCTCGCGTCGAAGGCGTTGGAGGACATGATCGCGTTCGAGCTCCAGCTGAATCATGCGCCTCCCCCTCCGGAGCCGGATCCGGAAGAGGAGGATGGTGCGGCGGCGGAGGAGGAGGCGGAGGAAGACGCGGCGGAGGAAGAAGTTCGTGCGATGAGGAAGGAGCTTGATAACATGTTAACGTTGGTTAGGTCCTTGAAACAAAGCTTGGAAACCATAAAAGTCGATGTGCAAGAAATCATGAGTCGAATGAGATGCCTCCAAAGCTTTCTCCAGATTTATCTCAAAACAGCAACGCAATCTCAATGATCTCTCAATCTTCTCCTGTAATTGATTTTTCTAACTGTTCCTTTTTCTTTATTTTCTTTTTTATTTTCATCTGGTTTTAGTGTCCTACTTTGATATATCTTGATGTTTGAGTAGAAGTTTGTTGAATGTTGAAAGCTAGGGACTTAATTTGATATCATATCATCTGATTGTAACTAAAGAGGGGGCTAAGGCGCAAGGCATAAGGTGATTGTGATTTGATTTTGTGGACAAAGACACATTAGTGGTAGTAGTAGTTGTTGTAGTAGCTGCAGTAGTAGTTCTTTCATGTGTTGTTGCTAGTTGCAGGAGCAACAACGAAACCAACCATCCTGGGAATTGTAAATATAGTAATGAATTTCATTTTTCTTAGCTCTTTCTTTTCATTTCTGACCCGTTTTGGATTTTTTGGCCTTCGTTCATGAAGTGAGGAAAACAATTACTTGGAAACCAGTTTTATGTGCCCAAATGCGAGCGTAGAACTTGCTGGGATCTGGAATGGGCATGACTCAGGTGTGCCATAATGATCTTTATAGTTTATATCAACACCGAAATCAAACTTCTATATGATACACTGGGACTGTTTTCTATTTATAATATTTGAAAATTATATTAAAACAAAATAAATAAATAATTGTGGATATTGTTGGAGACTTGGTGCACATATTTGTTATAGAATAATCCTCTCTTAAAGCCTGGAAACGATGAAGACTAGTTTGATCGACTCAAGTACAAGCTTAGCTATCAATTTGATCACCAATATGGTTAATTTTACTCTAGTATGGACGAATATAAGTCATGTAAGAGAACTAAAAAGACAAGTGTGCGCAAAAGTCTGTGAAATGCACTTAAGATGAGCATTATGTTATAACTGATGCATACAATTTTGATGAAGACTAGTTTGATTGACTCGGGTACAATATTTGGATTTTGGACAAGATTGATGCATACAGTTGGAGGTTAAAATAAAAGTTTACTCGGACTATAACATGAGCAAATTGAGCATAAAAATTTCCAATTGATAACTAATCAAACAAAACTGTTAATACAGAGCTGCACAACTTTATAAACATGAAACTAATGTACAAATACCCTAAGATGATGCCCTCACGATGGAGAAAAGGTTTCTCACATTCCACTGTCAATTATGAGTTCAGCTGCAGCCCCCATTGTCCCTACACCCCCAGCACCCAACAATGACAGAGCAAGCTCTTCCTCATTCAACTGCCTCAACCCATTGCTCAGTCTCTTCAACACACTTACATCTACTTCCAGCACCCAGTTTGGAGTGCAACCAACCATCAAGCTCACGAAGCCTGACACATAGGCACGCCAAGTAGCCGAATCGCAGCCAAGCGATATCTTACCATCAAGTGCACTGGCCAGAAACTCCATGTGAACTCCCAAGACTTTCTGACGTCGCTTCGAAGCAGATGATGACGAATCAACACCCCATGCAAAGGCTCCACAAAGAACTGCAAAGTATGCAAGTGCATATCCACCAAGCATTGAAACCATTCCATCGGAGTTCTCTTGTTGGTTTGTTCTGTGAACTGATATAAACCATGAAGGCAGAGTTTCCTTTATAAGTAGTTGAACCAGCATCAACCCTCCTGATAGCCATACAAATGAAGCACCAAGCGCAGCCGCAAGCTTCACCCGAGACATTGATGCAGCGAGCGATACCTTTCCATATTTCATGCCATCTTTAGTTGCTTTCAGCTTTTCCAATCGCCCCCTCCGCTGCGTACCACATGCAATGTCTCTCACTGAGTGCATCAAGATTGAAACAATTTCCTCTGTCAAGAAAACCATATCTCTGATTGACCGATATGCGCGTAGATATAGGATTCCAGGAGCAACAGGACACATCCCTCCACAGAAATGTGACTTATATCCATGGCCAAGGAGGGCACCAACGCCGCCACTGCACGAGATAGGGGAGTTGCTCATGCCAAGGGTAGCTGTGAAGCAGCTTTTAAGAAGTTGGACTATGGCATCATTGTTGTGGAGTAAGACGGTTCTAGAAGCCGAGAAGATAAGGAAGTCAGTCCAACGTTTCGCCTTTTGTGTCCACAAGGAAGCCACAATTGGCATGCAAGGCCATGGACAACCTGCAGCAAGACACTCCAATGTTTGGCCGGCCAAATTAAGAAAGCGCTCCGATGTTCTGTCGACTTTGTAGGTAATGGTAAGGCTTGTGAAGGCAGCTAAGGGCAATGGAAGGGTGGCAGGAGAGCTGTCCCCTGAGGAAATGATGAGAATTGGTCACAAACTCATTGCTAAATTACATTTGATATTAGTGTTGGAAAAGAAATGGCATGCAATTTGATGTTAATCTCAGTTTAAGTTTAAGCAATGTACTAAAGATGAGTATGATGAACATAGATTATAATTAATATATATTGGATAAAGATGCAGTCTGGAAACTGTAAAACATATAACATGTAATATAAACTATTTCTCTTGAAAAAATCCATCATAAGTCAGGGTTTTCAAAAAGGGTTCAGAATATAGGGCCATGAACAAAACCTGAAGCAAGGCTAGGCACATCAACACCGGTAGCAGCCAAAATTTTCTTGATCTGCTCCTCAACATTCAGTAGATTCGCAGCAGGGCTTGGCCAATCAGTTCCATTCATAAATGCAGGTTTCCAAACACCACGAGTTACTTCAGCAGAGAAGTAACTTATTATGGTAGCCAGAGATGCAGGAAGAAAATCAGCCAAATCTTTAAGCCCTGATGTTAAGAAGAACATTATGTTATGACACTGAATTAAAGTGTTAGTTAAGATTATGTGATCTAATAACTAACATACCTGTTGCCAACTCACGCGGAGATAACCGTCCATGATCACATGCTGTGAGAGCAGCATCAACTACAAAGGGAATGGCTTCCAGAATATCCCAAGCAGGCAACTTTGGCCAGGTATCTTCACTTCCAGCCCCAGAAGAGCTACTACTTCCAGATGTAATAGAATTCTGGTTTCCTCTGTTAATCTTTCTGAACATCATGTTGAGAAGCCCCTCAACTATCTGATGAAAAGGGGTCCCATGCACAAGACCAGACAATGTTGCAGCAATGCATGCTTGATGCTGCCTATACCAGGCTTTCAATTTTGGAAACGAGTCGACAAATACAGATTTAGGCGATGATAAACTCGCTATCTCTGAGAGCCTCCTCCTGTTTCTATTCTTGTGGACATTGCCAGCTGACATTAGGTGGTTATTTCGAACTAAGAGTAGGTATTCAGGAGTTAGTTGAGAACCAACGGTGGGAACATCTCCAATTCCATATTCGATAGGAGGATGATTGAATCTCCAAAGCTTCAAGAGAAGAATAAATGCATTTGAAAACACAGCATGGGCAGATATTTCTTCCCCAGATGTTAGTCTCCATGAGATATTAGGCACACATGACCCAAAAACTTCACAGATAGGCATCAACGAACATGCAAGCTGCGGAACCTGATGAAAGAATTGACATATGCGAAGACTGAGTGTTTCATAATACAGCACTTTCAACTATATATTTTGGACAGCATAATCATAAGATCATTTCCTGTATGTATTTAAACTTACCATGCCATGAAGTGAAAATATTTGAACGCAATCAACAGATGCAATTCCAACAAAGAGTACATTGAGTATTGGAGCATATTCAATCAGATGGCTGTTTCCTTCAACATTCTCTTCCGGAACTGGTGGAGATAGTAACCTGAGAATGAAATGAACAGTGTGCTCCTGCAACAAATAGAGATCCAAATGTAATTAAGGAGCATATGCTTTACACACTGAGAAAATAATAAGGTTCTAAAGATGCTTTACTGTGTTACAGAATTTACCTGTATATTGTATCCCCGAATCAGGGATGCCCCACAAAGAATGGCAGCAGCAGATATCCTTTCATCTTCTGATCCCCCGATCGCAATTTCAAATATTTTCTCCAGTTCTGCTAAGCTTCCATCAAATCCAGGAGCGTAAATTCAGTTGCTTTTACCTTTTGGTAATTTACAAAAAAGAGCATCTGACATACCTGGCTTCAGGAAAGAAAAAGAAAAACTGAAGACCAGGCCATGGAATTTTAAAAAGGGAATTTAAAGGCCACCAACTCATAGCCACCCTTAGTATATTATAATTTTAGTTCAACATGGATTCGTTTTGTACTAAGGAAATTATTTCAGGTTTCAGCATGTCAAATTCATCCATACGGTGATTGATGGATCAGACATGAGATTGAAATAAGAAAATCCTCAATTAAATTTGTGGATAATAGTCACCAAAGGCTTACACAGACAGGAGTGCATTACATACTATGCTATAATAAATTTTCTGAGATGTGCACCAAAAGGGGTATATTACTATATTCACCAATTCACTGGGCTAAAAATACATAGAACATACCTTGTAGCAGGACTTGAAACCAGAGCATTAATCATCATCGAAGTAAGTGGTGCTCCCTTCATAAATGATGACCAGCCAGGTACTTGAGCTGGGATACACTGAGGTATTTGATTGATACATCCATTCACATAACCAGGCCATAAATAGGCAGATGTGTCGAGTAGATTTCGGGCAATACAAGCCTCAACTATCAAATGACGCATGTTTCCAGCTGAAAAAGAAGAACAAGGAATTCTTGTTAGTATGCCATAACTAATGCATTTTGTGAAATTGCAAGAAGTTACTCCAGTTGCTAAATAACTGAAGAACAACGCGCAATTTCTGAATTTCATTGAAAGTAAGACCACTTACCGCAGTCATTTGGCATCTCTGTCATGCTGAGGCAGTCAAAATATTCACTCCCTGTTGTGATGCCAGAAACAAACAGCATTGCTTTTGCAGCAGCTTGATTTGCAGCGGAAACAACAGATTTAGGCGGTGTGAGCAAGCTCTGATAGTCACCTAATACTTGGAGACTTGAGACTAAATCATTCCGACACTTTCCTGGAGTCTTTTTATCTTTCCAGTGATCTGTAGGATCACTATCTGTTTCATCAACTGGTGTCCCTTCCACCTCCTCCTCCTCAATGAGATCAGCAACAACAAGAGGTATGATACACAGGAGCATGCATAATCGAGTATCAAGATGAGGCATTGGGCCCTCAATAGGATCTCTTTCCTGTTGAAAAACAAAAATGAGAATTACACTAGAGATCCATACCACTTGGGCGATTTTCTTAACTACAAAGATATAGTAATTGTATGTCCTTTTTATTATAGCTGAATCTATTGGCCAATTGCTAATAGCCAAACAATCCTAGATAAATGAATAAACATGTGTTGGGCAAGTAATGTTAGCATTAATAGAAGTTATGATCTATTCCTGAAATATAAGGCCAAGAATCTGATAACGAAATTCAGAATTAATAGATGTACAAGTTGTTTTGAAAAGCACATGAAAACACATTAGTAGCAGAGAAAGTGTTCTACCCTCTGAACAAGACGAAGAGTTGCTAACCAAAGGCCTAGAAAGGTATCATGCCATGAGGTACCGTTTACTGCTCGGAGTGTCTTTATCAAACCTGCAAAACACATGATTTTCCATTTCATAGGTGTCTAAAATTGAAGTTAAAAAAAAATAATATTTTGTCAGATTCAAGTAGTTCTTACCCCCAATTACTTCAATTGCACTTGTTGCACTAACTTGATAGCCATCCATAGCATCTTCTAGCACCAGATCAAGAGGAATCCAAAGAGCAGAATGACTTGCACCATGACAGAGTGAAGCTGAAGAAGAAAGATATTCGAAATTCATAACTGCATGAAACTTTTGTTGTGAACTTGTTCTGCATTCTCGAGGCAAGAAAATACGAGTATCTGAAGTCAGTTGTAGAAGTGCCTCAGGAATTAAAGTTCTTGATTTTCTCAAACTTAATGAATTTGATGCCAGCAGCTGCAGCCTCTGAACAAAAGTTAACCAATGTGCAGGCCTAATAAAAAGGAAGAAAAGATTAAGAATCACACAAAACACACACACAGAGTAAGAGGAAATTTCGGAATGGATAAATAATTTGAGTCCACTTGATGTGCTATAAGTTAAATTAGACTGCAAGATGGAGAATAAAGAGAATATAATATAGAAATACTTACAAATTTTGGCTAGCCAAGTAAAGAATCTTCGAAGAAACTTTATCCTGCAAAAACTGACCAATCATCTCAACAGCCATAAGAGTATTCACAGTTTGCAACTTCTCATAATGTTCATTCCTTTTGTCATTATAACTATCATGCTCATCCAGTTCCATATCTTGATATACTGTAGCCCATCTAGACTTCTTTTCAGGAGTAAGTTCCAGCAACCCTTCATCATCCAACGATGCATCAAGCAACTGCCAGACAATCGAAAAAACAAATTCAACCACCAGAATGCCAGGCTCACTTTGTGATATGCCAAATATCTGGGAAAGATGAAGAACATCATCTACAGATTTCATGACCCTGTCCATACCATGAGCAGAAGAATCAACAAAGAAACGAATGGCTTAACTGGACATTACCAACCCATTATTATTAATAGTTCATATCTAATCTTTATAAGGAATGGCCAAAAGCCCAAAAAAAGTAAAGAAATCTCATTGGCATGTATACATTGGCCATACTAACTAATTTTCTGAAAGAGATAAATGTTATATAGACTGAAGCTTACTTTTGATAATCAGGCCTTTTTATCTGAGATTTAAGTTCAAAAGCATGTCTTTTGAGGAGTTCCAAGTATAGTCTATATGCTGCAGGTTGGACATGTCTACAAGGAAGAACCCTGCCAAAAATAATAAAGATATCAACACCACAAATGAAAACACTAATTTCCTTTTATCAAATAAAATTACTGAGAAAGCTAGTAACAAACTGGAAGCTCATAATTACAAATTCTACAAGCTCACCATTTGAATCAACATTCGCATGCACAGAAAATGAAAACATAGGGGTATACGTTGCAATGGAAGAATGTTTAAAAAGTCAAAGTCAATGAGAATACGGCAAGTTTTGAAAAGAAGGAAGAAGAGTTATTGACCTGAGAGAAAGGAGAGCGAGGAGAAGCATGGGAGGAACGATCTTAAGAGTCAAGGCTTTATCTAGAAACTTCCATAGAATGGGGACATTGTTGTCCCAGCAAATGTACGAAACGAGAAGCTCCGCCAGCTCCACCGACGGGAGTGCCTCTCCGGCGGAGTTCAAGTTCGAGTACATCTGAATCGCCCAAACCAGAGGGTCACTTCCTTTCTCCTGCGCCGCCTTCGTCAGCTCAACCACCCCGTTCCACGTAGGGCTGCTGCTGCACCTTCCTCCTCCGCCGCCGGAAACCTCCATGCTTCGCTGTGAAAACGTGGTTGTGCCCGGAATATGCGCGGTTACAGTTACCAGCTTACCGCAGTTCAAGTGAAAAGCACAACGGTTGGAGGCTGTGGCGTTTTGTCGTTTTTTTAAAGTCAAAACGGCCAGGGGTAAAACGGGGATTTTCAGCGCGGGTATCTTGTTATGCGCCCACACAAATTACGAAGATTCTAAATATACACTTATTAATATAATATTTTAAAATATAAATATATTGATAATTAATTTTAATATTCAAATAATATTTCTACACAAATTTTATTCCTTCTTACAAGGTCAGACTGTCCGACAGTTAACCAAATAAATAAATAATACCACATCAACAACAACTTTCTTAAATAATTTTTTAATTTATTGAAATTTTAGTTTATGACTTCTCATTTTTTTATTCTTTTTCAAAAAAATTATTTTCCTTCATAACGTATACAATTTTTATTTATATATTACTTAATAGTTATTCATCTATCGTTTTCATTAGTCACCAAAAAAAAATCTATCGTTTTCATTATATCTTCTCTTTTTTAATTATTTTAAAGTGATAAATTAATAATAAAATATTCGTTTTCCATGATATATATAAAAATCGAGGAATATTAGGGGCTAGCAAATTTTGTTATTTGTAGTCATCAAATAGTCATCAATGATGATTTTAATGGTATGAGATTGATATGAGATTTCATCCAATGATTCACTTTTTTTTATTAGTTATATACTGGCCAGAATTTAGAAAAGTTGTTGATTCCCTAGACTTTTCCATAAAAATACCTAAAAGAGAAAAACTTTTAATGGTATTAATTAGATTAGAATTTAGATGCTGTTTTTGGATTTTGCTTGTTAATTATTATCCGAGTGAGATGATGGTAGTTGTTGAATGAAATGGCTACTGAACACTGAACAGGTTGGCAATTTCTATTTTTGAGTTTAGTGTGTTAGCGTGGGCATTACCTTAGCACAGTTGTATGGGCAACTTCTGAGAATACATGTAACATGCTAATGACATTCCCTAGTGCTAGAGTATGCAACTTTTCGAAATTCAGATAACAAAGGTTTGGTGAATATATGGTTAGTTATATATGATCATACTTTATTTGGGTCCACCTATATACATGGAGTACTATTTATCCATATTCGGATATGAATATATGATATAGGAGGAAGACTCATAAAGTTGTTTTTATATAAAATTGATAGTTATAAATTATTTGATGATAATTTAATTAAATTTATTAAATTATCGAATAATTTTTAAATATTAATTTTATATAAAGATAATTGTATGCGAATTTATGATATTTTGTTTCTAATATTAGAGTAGTAACGGTATTTTTTCAAAATATGAGTTGATGGGGTGTTATTTTTAAATGTGGAACCGTTTAATTAAATAAAAAAAAATTGGACCGTTCGATTTGTGAAAAGTACAAAACGGACCGTCCGATTTGTGAGAATACAGAAATCGGACGGAAGGATTTGTGAAATCGGATCGAGAAATTTGTGAGAGAATAGAAATTGAATCGAGGAATTTCTGTTAAAAAAATTAAATAATTTGAAATATAAAAAGGATCCGATTTATGTATCTTTTACACTTTAAAAAACACAAAAAATTATAATATTAAAATATATCACTATTTTTACTTCCATATAAAAAAAAAAAAACTGCCAATTTATACCGTGATTTAGACTTCAACCTAAATAAATTTCACACAATAATGAATATATTAGTGTGTGTATTGACCTAAACTATCATAAGATTATGTTCATCAAATAACTTAAGGTTATATAGGGTGGAGAATAGATTATTTATTGTGTGATTTTAAGCCCATCAACCAGGCAAGTTGGTTGGAACTTCCATTGAAGATTGATTTATATATATATATATATTTATATTTATCTAAAGTTGAAGTCTTCCATGATGGGGGTCTCCAAACTAAAGTGGTTAGGTTAGGTAGAGATGATGACTTGGTAGAAATATTATCCCCACCACCCAAGTAGGTCCAAAACATCATTTTGTTTCATTTTCTTTTTCCTATCCCCACTTTTCCGTTAAGATAAATAAAGAAATTAAAATAAGTTCTTATATAGCGTTCTTATATTTTAATATTAGCTAAATGTTTTTCTTTTAATTTTATATTGAACTTTAATTTATTTTTAATCAATAATAATATAAGAAAGCAATTGTGCATCGTCAGTGACCAATCTCAATCATTTACTAGTGGAAAAAAAGCACTCTCTTATGTATATATCCCGCTTTTTTATTTTGTGTGTTCCAGTTCAGGTTATGTTTTTTAATAGGAAAAGTATAGGTAAACAATGAAAATATTAAATAATGTAAATAATAGATATATTGGATGTTTATTTTATTAGTGTATAGATGGTTATTTTAATATTAAAATTTAGAAAATTAATTTGAAAGTGTAATGTATTTTTATTTGATTGATAGTTGTTCATATTGTTCAACAAAGTCATTGTCCCCCTAGCATTCTCCTTTTTAATAATATAAAAATTTTGTGCATTTTGTTTTAATATGAATACCATAAATTTGAGAATTAGATTTGTGGTGTATTTTTTTTAATTTACAAATTTAAAGGTCAAATTTATATTTTAGTGTTAAAAATACAAATCGAACTCTTTGATTTGTTTTATATAAAAAAATTATATTTTTATCCATAAACCTGAGGTTCTATTTTCTTTTTTTTACTACAAATTAGATCTTAAGTTTTGTATCTTAAACAAATATGAGTTTTTTATTTGTGAATTTTAATTTTAAAAAAATTTCATCTCTATATTTATAAGAAATACACCACTTTTTCATAATTTGATATAACACATTTTGAGTCTCCATAACTAAAAAAATTAACCTATATATCCATCATCTTATTTTTTCCAAATCCTATAACATCCTTGAAAAGAAAGTTATTCTAGTAGTGAAATTTCAACGTGTCATCTCATATGTTCATTCTGAGTTTCTATTAAGATATTAATGTTTCCACTCTTCACTCATCATGACCCTTATTATCATACCACTCCTACATGAAACCATTTTCATTACAATTCACATCTCATGACTGTGTCAAGTTTTTTTATTCTATTTTTAAGCTTGCTTCGTATGTACACACTTTTCTAAAATTTTAATTTTTGTAATTTTGAATTCAAATTCAAAATTAAAAAAAGGAGATATCCCCGTTCTTTGTTTTTAGTTTTTTCTCTTTCTCTTTAAAATTAAAAAAAAAAAGATTCTCTCCATTATTTTTTTCCTCCGCTCACTTATTCTCTTCTTCTTTAGTTCTTATTGGTCTCCTCCATTCACTTTCTTGAGACACACCCCCACTATCAGGTGAAGGCACGAAGTTTTGTACGGATTTGCTTCAATCACGGATTCGTAATGCTTTGCGATGACGGGTTATATATATTCTTTATTATTTAATCTAATGTATATCTTCCAATTTTGGTAATATTTGAAATATTATTGTTGTTATGCATATACATCTTTGTTTGGTATGTAGCTGTTCATGCAAAAAAGTCAGAATCTCATTGTTGTTGCTGGAAATCTATTTTCAATTTGCCAAAAGTCTTAACCTCTTTCCCTCTTATATTCAATTTGCTTACAATATACAAAACCAAATGAGATTTCTTATGTCAATGTACGTCAAAAGGTTGGATCTTCTTTCACAATAAGACTTTGTTGGAGGGGTTCTACATCATCTAAAGTTTTTCTTACTAGGAGATGGCGCAGATTTTGTCTTCAACATGGCATAGTCGAAGGGAGCAAGGTCAAATTTGACGTTCTGTTGATGATGAGAAATCAATGAATTTAGAAATTTTAAGTATTTAGTATTTGTTAGGATTTTCTCTTTCATCAAACACTATAGTTCCTTTTGGTTATTCATTATGCAGTTAATTTATTTCTATTTCTCATTATTTTTTGTATTTATATATGTAATGGATATATTTATGGGGCGCGCTACACATCTATATAACCATGTAACCAAGTTGGCTCAAGTCCAAATAGAGTTACGCACATTAATGACGAGTGAAAATACGTGCTTTAACTTCTTCTTCTTGTCCCCTGCGTTTCTTCTTCTTCTTTCAAACATATGTATACGTCATCTTCTTCTTCTTTCAAATTCACGTATACCTCCTCCTCATTCTCTTCCTTCTTCTTTGTGCACACAGATTCTTCTTCTGCTTCTCCTCCTCCTTCTCTTCTTCTTCTTCTCCTCTTTCGTTATCGTCATCACCAACAACACCAACATTTTGCTAATAAATTATTTTTTCAATCGAATTGAATGGAATGCAATTGTTAAATTAAATTGAATTGAATTGAATGAATGCAGGTGTTCTAAATCTTAAATGAATTGATAATATCTATAGACAGAGATATTTCGAATTTGATTTCATATAATGGATTATGTTTCGTTCACTGAGTACAATCAGGAGAACCAAAATGGTCAACACCACTGAACCGAACAATAATCATGTGCTGAAAAAACGTGATAAGCATTCAATCAGTAAGAAAAATATTTCTGCATGCACAAGGACTCAACTGAACACATTAACAATCAAGTGAATCAAAATGAGCAACTCCACTTAACCGAGCAAAATGTTGGTGTTGTCGGTGATGATTATAACGAAAGAAGAAGAAGAAGAAGAAGAAGAATCTGCGTGCGCAAAGAAGAAGAAGCAGAAGAAGAACTTACGTGAGCGAATTTAAAAGAAGAAGGATGAGGAGTAAGAGGAGGAGAAATACTATTCTTATTGATTGAAAGTTGATCACCATTTATTCACCACATAAACATTGTTCGGTTCGGTGGCCTTTGTGATTTTGATTTACCAGATGAATATTATTCGGTTCGGTGGCCTCCTTTTACTTTGTTCAGTGTTTAAGATTATTGTGATAGCATGCAGCAATCATTTTCTAGCTGTCTCAACGTAATAACATCATTCAACTGATTTGAAGTTGATTCATTCATTGTTTCAATTCAGAAGTCCAGATCGAAAAAGAAGAAGAACGACAGAGCTAATTAGGTTGAAGTCAATCCAGATCCATAACGAAGAACGCGAATAGAGAAGAAGAATAACAAGAAAGAAAACGCGAGCAGAGGAGAACGGGGAAGCTTATAACGCAAGCAGAGAAGAAGAAGAAGAAAAGGTTTACGTTGAGCAAAGGTCAGAAAGTTTACGTTATATGTATCGCGTGAATCACAAACGATTTGGAGATTGGAGGAGGCGCGTATAGCCAAAAAGACTTGGATAACATTCATGTATTTTTTACATAGATGTAGAGCTTTTCTCTATATTTATTTAGATACAGTATAGTCTAATTATCATGCTCGTTATTTTCTTCTATATTAATTTCTACTTTTTTTATTAATTTTTCTTTTAGAATGCTTTATACATAACTTTTGTTGTATTCTTACATGGTATCCAAGTTCTTACTACAAAATTGTTGCATTCTATCTATCAGACGATTTTATGCAGTGATATGATAATTTTTTAACTGATAAAATTTTGAACTAAATTATACTCATGTAATCAATTTTTAAAATTTCTCTTATATCATATGTAACGGTAATTTATATATTACTGAAAAATCATATAATCATCATAATATGTTTCTATCAGATTTCTTCAATATTAATGCATCCATTAATATTGAACTTGCTATGATAACTCAAATTTATATTCTTAAACATAATTTAGCACTTTCATGTCATATAAAATTTTTGTAATATTGATCACAATTATATATTTAGTTGTTACTTCAAAGTATTGGATTAGTTTCAATGACTTCTCATTCATTTTACACATAAAATAGCTCAATAAATGTTTGGCACTTATTTTATACTAGTTTGTTTTAATGAATTTGTACTCCACTTGATAGTTTAACTTTTCTCTGAATCATACATTTTTGTTCTTTTTTTTCCTATTCTATAACAGTATAGTACTCAGGTTTTTATCTACTTTACTATTCACATCATTATTTTTTTATTTTCATATTTAGTTACATGTGTCACTTAGATTAGTACATTTTATCTGATTTTTTTGTTTGTACAATATCATTATTCAATGCTCATAATTTTAATCATCTATCATAATTTTCTTTCCACCAATCATCTTAATTGTACACCATGGTTATCTTGGTAGAAACTCAGGTGCAGTCAACTTCATATGAAGTCGACTTCACCTGAGTTTTCATCTTATCTTTATGTTCTTCCTCATTATTATTAATTTTTTTTGTAAAAATTATGATAATTGTTCACATTATAAATATTGTTCACATTATAAATATTGTCCTCCTTTAATTTGTTTTACCACACTAAATCAACTTTTGTAGCACTATCATCAAAGTAGTTTTTTTTGGTGACTATCATCAAAGTAGTTTGATTATATATTTTTTATTATTATTTTTTATTTTAAACAATAACTTTATCTTTCAACTTGTTAAAGAATATTAAAGCTGTCAATAAAAATTAAAATTACAGGATAAATATCAAAATTTTAAAATTGTGATCAATCTCATCAAACAATATAAATTATTATAAAACATTCATACATATGTTATTAACATAAAAACACCTTCATAATGAATGGTTTTTATTAAATTTACCATACCTGTGCATCGCACCAATAATTCGCTGGTTATATTGACTTGAGAGAGTTATATTTGGTAGGTAGAATAGTGGCTTGATCAGTTAGAAGCTAAATTAGCCTTTTGGAAAACTATGTAGGGGCAAAAGACTTTGTGATTCAGCACCTATATATCCAAACAAATAAAAAATAATTATCGAAAAGTATTTTGGTTAAATAGATTAAAAATATGTTCTTTTAATCTTATAAAAAAAGAAAAATATATATTATAAATAAAAAGAAGAAAAATATCATTTAAATATTTCACAGAAAACAATTTTTTTTTTCAAGAATATTTAATTTGTCTCGTTAAAAAAATAATTCGGCTAAAATATTTAGCATACATTAATGGAAAATAATTTTATTTTGGTATGTAATATTTAATGTTATTATATCATTTAACGAAAAAATGTATGTGTTGATAAATTTATCAAATGATATTAGAATATATTTTTAGATAATAAATAATAAATATTATTTTTGTATTAAATTATTAGCTATATTTTAATAAAAATATAGAGAATTAAGACATATTAAAATTTTCAAGAAATTAAGATTTAAGATTTATTCTGATATTTATAAAATATCAACTATCGACTATACCCCACCAAGAAAATATTCTTGATCAAGAAAAAGAAAACTTTTCTTAACTTCTCCTCTAGAGTTTAATGGTAAAAAATTTAAGTCACAAAAATCTTTTAATATTTACTCATCAAATTATGTTTTGAAATTTAGTTACTTTCACGTGCTTTTACGTAATGAAAAAATATAAGGTACCAATATATTATCTGTTAATTTATTGTCAATAATATTTAATTATTATATTTTAAACACATATATAAAGAGACACATTCAAAAAATATATCTATAAAGATACTTCTATTAAACATAGTCATAAAAAAAATATTTTTATTAGATACATCTACAAAAATATTTCTATTAAACACAATTATAAATAAAAATTAATTAACAAAAATGATGTTGATAACATAACAAAATTGATAAGTAATGAATTTGAGTAAATAGTAATTGAAAATTAGAAGTGAGACCAGACAAATATACTTGTTTGAGAATTAATTAAAAAGTAAATACTAAACATAAAAGAGAGTGCTTCAACATGTACCATGGTTAACCTATGGTTTTCAATTCTGGTAAATAATCAATGAACCATAACCTCATATATATAAATTGAAAAAGTCTAGAGGTCAGCAATTTTATTAAATTCTGACCAGCATGTAACCAGCAAAAAAAAAGTGAATTATTGAATAAAATCTCACACAAATTTTATACAATTAAAATCATTATTGATGATTATTTAATGGTTATAAATCACAAAAGTTATTGTCCCCTAACACTCCTCATATAAATTTATTAAGATATAAGTTTCGTGGCATAAGTCATTTCCATCCTTAACAAACTTACACCATATGAACATTACACAGCTGTGATGATCTGATTTGAAGGTAAAAAGGTTAATTAGGATTCAATATAGACAAGGAGGAATCATGAATACAAAAAAAGAACATATGGGCCAGCCATAATCTAATTATCTTGGCCTGAGTGATTCCTAGTTCAATGCTAATTAATTAACCTTATTATGAAAAAATAAAATAAATTTAAGAGTAAAACTCTTTCATTGTCCCTAATCATTTATGAAAAGGACCTAACGTTCTCTGATCATTAGAAAATAACAACGCGGTCTTTATCCATTTTTTTTGTGGGACCAAAAGGTTTTTCTAGCGTCCTCTGATCATTAGGCTCTTTCGGTTACTTTTTATCGAAAAATCGACAAGAGGATCCTTTCGATTACACGAAAAGAATGAATAAGAACTTGTTATTTTCTAATAGTCAAAGGACGCCAAATCCCTTTTATAAATGGTTAGGGACCAAAAAGAGATTTTACTCTAAATTTAAATACTAAAATTCGATTTCTAATCTAAAAAATATTTTTTAAATGTGATTACTTTAACATATTTGACTAAATTATTTAATATAATACTTATTTACATTTAATTATCTTATTCACATATAAAAATATTTTTACATAAATAACTAACTATTTTTTTAGAGGACCATGCTTAATTATAATTAATTAGATCCAAACATACATTACTTTTCAAAGGATAGTGCCTTGCTACCAAACTAAGACGGCAAAGGCAAGCAAGAATAATTGCGGAAGAATAAGAAGAAGCCGCCGCCAATATATTTAAAATGTGAAGCAAATAATCTTAAGCCATGACACAGACACACTATATATGATGAAATTTATGTAATTAAATAAGGGCGTATAGACATGGTGTGTGACATTCAGAGTTTCATACTGACGATATTGTTTGATAGAAAGCTATTAATTAATACACATTATTTGGGAAACATTAAGGTTAAGCTATGAAGGATGATATATAGTTACGTTCATCGTTTTTTAAATATTGAGCACTTGATATATAATACTAACATAGTCAATAATTAAACACCAATGAGGTTTTGGTTTAACATAAAAAATCATTGAGAGGGTCCTTGTTAAATTTAGGATTATTAGGGGGCAGTAACTTTTGTGATTTGTATCCATTAAATAGTCATTAATAATGATTTTAATGGTGTGAGATTGGTGTGAAATTTCATCCAATAGCTCACTTTTTTTTGCTGGTTACATGCTGGTCAGAATTTAACAAAGTTGCTGGTTCTTAGACTTTTTCTTTAGGATTATGATCATGACCCGTTGTTAGGTGATATTTTTTCTGTTAAGACACGTAACCAAGCCTCAAAGCATGGCTCTTGGTTCTGTCATCTAGCAACACATCGTCTTGCTTCAGTTTCTTGTTCGCCATTTATTTGTCACTTGGCAAGGAATAAAATAACATTCTTCTTCTTCTTCTTATTACTACTACTTGTCCATTTTAATTTTTATATATATATATATTGTTAAATAGCAAGTGTGAGGAATATAGAAATTAATCTCATATTTAAAAAAAAATGTTTATAAGATAAATAATTTGATACTTTAAGGTTTTGAGTTGGATGTGGTATTTTTTTATTTTTTTACTTGGTCTTTTTCTAAAATCTTCATAATTTTTTGTTTTTGTTGTTTAAATTTTTATTTGTTCTTTTATTGCTTCACTTTATTTTATTGGACTCTTTTATTTAAAAAAAATGGAGTAAATTTTAGCGTAAATCATAGCTCTATTTAAAAGGAGGTAAAATTTGGATTACATGATATTTATTTAAATAAACTAATAAACTACTTACTAGATTAGTCAAAATTGGCAAACCGGAGAAGTGATTATTAAAGGGAATTAAGTATTAGTCTAGGTCTCTAGGACTAGGGAATCACTTTTCTTTTGTGGGTTTTGGGAATCACTCTTTTTAGTTGCCCAATAGCTTCTTTAGTATTTTTTTTTTTGACAGATATGGTTTCTTCAATCTTCGCCTTACTTTTTGGGTATACGGGCCTTCGTTTAACTTCAGTTTGGGCTTTGGTTTTAGTTCTACATTGTGCATCCCAAAAAAAAAACCGTTCGTTCAACGAAATAAAAAAACGCGTTCTAACTCCAATATAATTGGATTGTTTTGGTCAAGGTATAAAATATTTTATCTGTTGATAATCAATTTTTTTAAAAAAAATGTAAATAAACAACTATATTTACATTCTATTTTTGGTCAAATTTTGACATTTTGATAGGATATTGACGTTGACGTTGACGTTGACGTTGACTGTGTGATATAATAAACGTAAGATAACCGTTTCATGAGAAAAAGCCATGGCGGAATCAGTGTGTCTTGAGAATCCTAAAATCACAAGCCTGATCTCGAGAGTTGGAAGTTTGCAAGAACTGGGAGGGGTAAGATGCTACATCACTGGATCCGATCACTCTAAACGTGCTCTCATTTTTGTTTCCACTGTAATCGGTAATCCACAATCCCCATCATCTTCAATTATTATGGATTTTCATGTTAATTTTGATTGATTGATTATATTGCTCACAATTTAAACTCATGATCATGTTTAATTACTGGTCGGTAATAGTTTTTGCTTCAAGATTAATTATGGTGGAGATTCTGATGCTTTTGTTCTTTCAATTATTTTTGCAGGGTTTGAGTTACCTAGTTTAAGGTGGGTGAAATCTTGTATTCTGTTTCAGTATTTCACATTTCCTCATTTTGTTGTTTGGAAATTGTTCTGGATTAAGTGGCTAAACATAATCTCTAGAACATAATTGCAGATTGTGACTAATGATCTTTATGAAAATAATATAAAGGAAATGGGTTGTAATAATAAAAGGAAATTATAGGAAGGAACTAGATTGGGGAATTTTAGCAGTAAAAGCTTACAAGTTCTTTTAAAAGTTCAATTGATTACAAGGAGTATTTGGGAATGATTAATATAATAATATCAGGTAGTAAAATGTACATATACTTTTGAGTCTGTGAATTTAGAAATGTATCTCCTTGCTGAACTTGTTCAACTAAATAGACTAGTTTGTAGTATTCTCCTTTAATTTTCAGCTTGAGTATTGGCGGCAAATGATAATCTTATTAGTCAAGTATGCTTTGAGTCTTGGTTTTATAATTCTATATACCGATTTAGATTTGACATTTTCTCATTGCAAAGGGAACTAGCAGACAAGGTAGCAGCAGCTGGATTCTTGGTTGTAGTTCCTGATCTTCTGTATGGTGACTACTTTAGTTATGATCCTCAATTTGATAGAGAAGGATGGTTGAAGAAACATGGAGAGGTTAGTTGTAACTTTTGCCATTAGAACATGTTTATTATGTAAAGCAAAATCCAAAAGTTGAATTTTCTGACCATGCTTTTGACATGTTTGTAATTTTAGGCTAAGGGATGTGAAGACACCAAACCTATTATTGCTGCTCTAAAGAGCAGAGGTGTTACCGCCATAGGTGCTGCCGGTTTCTGCTGGGGCGGTAAGTCATCTAACTTACCAGAAAGCATTAAGATCTCTTATCTCTTTCAAAGAAATTTTCGAAAGTAACCATTATATAGATCGCGTTGAATAATTGAATGTTTCAATTTTGTTCCAGGGGGTGTGGTTACAAGATTAGCTGGTTCTGGTAACATTCAAGCTGCAGTTGCATTGCATCCAGCTCGAATTACACATGATGATATTAATGGTAGACTGTTGTTTCTGTCATTCCAATTCGTAGAAGGAAAAGATATATCATGGTGACCATTCTAAATTATAATATGTTTTCTTTTTCTCAGAGGTAAAGGTCCCTATTGCTTTATTAGGAGCAGAAGTTGACCAATTTTTACCACCAGAACAGTTGAAGCAACTTGGAGAGAAGCTGGCTTCAAAACCAGAGGTGATAACTGATCTTTCAGCCAAAAATGTGATTTTCTAACAAAATAAGCTATATAACAAAATCCCCTAGATGTTCAACCATTTAGTGTTAAGAACTTCACTCAACAAAAAGCTTCAAAGGACAATGAAGCATTTTGTTTGCTTAGTAGATTACCATTTTCTCACTTTACATGGATATTCTGGCTACAATATTGATTAGCAGAAGTATGGATGACCAAAAGTTATTCATTGTTTATAATTTTTTATAGTTTGAGAGCTATGTGAAGATATACCCGGGAGTTGCTCATGGATGGACTCTGAAATACAATGTTGAAGATGAATCAGCAGTAAGGAGTGCTGAAGAGGCTCATCAAGAAATGTTGGATTGGTTTACTAAGTATATCAACTGAAGTTTATTGTAACCAGCGGTAGATATATATAACTAAATCTTTGTTATTACTTACCAGTAATGTTGTTAGAAACCCTTTATAGTTTCATGAGTTCCATTCTTATTTGCTTATATTCCATCAAGATTTGATTGAAAATTCTTGTTCTAATGATGGGAGATCACTCAATTAAAAGTTTAACAAAATTATAAGGATCTTTAGATAAATTAAAACTATATACACACAAAAAAAAACCTAAATTTAGCCTTTATAAACTAGATCAAATCAATATTCTGAGCTTGTTTGGGTGAGTTTCTAAGAAAAAATCTTTTTTTAAGTTATCTTTTTTCAAAAAATCTTATAGAAAAGTAAGAGTAATTTTATGTTTGGATAACTCATACAAAAATATCTTTTTATCTATCAATTATGTTTAGGTATAACTATATAAAAGTACTTTTTTATTTATTTATTACGTGAAAAACATCTTTTTTTAAAGAAAAAGATCTTTTAAAAAATATGTAAATTGTAGCTTCTCAAAATCGATGTTTTTTTTTTTATTTTTCTAGTGTTTTTATTTTTACTACTAGAAATTTACCAAACACGCTAAAAAATATAAAAAATATATTTTTTCATTGAAAAAATATCCTTTTTTTATCAACTTAATGACGTCCAAACAAGCACTCGATCCTTCTAATAAGGGATCAAAGTCCCTATTATGTTGATTAATTCCTTTCAGTTTCACATAACTAAATTGCAGTTTTATATTTTTCTTTTATACCGGGAAGAAAAAAATTTGGTAGAAAATAATAATATTTCAAGTCTTTAGCAATTGCTTTTTCACTCAATCCATGAAGGACACCAAGGTACATGTAACATATTGCTCAATAAATGTTGTATCCTTTACAACCTATACACAAAACATTTTCCCTAAAGAATTGAAGATAAACAATCTTGATTAGCTATTTGTTTGTTATTTGGAATTTGTTTTCTGAAAGGATAAAACTAAAATATTAGGGATAGAAGCAACAGATATTCCTATTTTAAGTTTTACAGAGATAAAAAAAAAAGGTTTTATAATCATGAATTTTATATATAATACTAAAAAACTTATTTAATATTTATAGTTTCTTAATTATTGTGATTTTGGTTATGTAATCTCTCTAAATTTAATTACGAAATATATCTTATATCTATTTTTCAATATCAGATAAGTGGTACACCTCTTTCAATTTTTGTTTCTTTTCCAGCACTCATTAATATAAGAGAAATCTGACTATATAGAAATGAACAAAGCAATGACGTATTCAGTGACGCTCTTGTTTAGTTAAGAAAAATCTTACTGTATAGAAATGGCTTTTATATAGTGCCTCTCATTCCCTGTTCCATTAATTAGCCTCATCATTAATTGTTTAGCATAGTTTAAAGTAGAGATGTCAAGTCCTCAGTGTTTTGAGAATCCACCAAACCTGAACTCAGGTGTCCATGGCTCAGGGAATATCCAAGAACTTGGTGGTGTTAAATCCTATGTCACTGGTCCCCATGATTCCAAGTTGGCACTTATACTAATCTCTGATGTATTTGGTAATAACATCTTCAATTTCTTATCCTTTTAACTTGTTTTCTAGTTTAGACTAATTGTCAAGTGTGTCATTATTTACATATATATGAAATTGTTTCAGGATATGAAGCACCAAATCTAAGGTAATTGAAAGTTTTCAGTACCATGATTTTTATTTGATCAAGCAGATGACTAAAGAATAGAATTGTAAGCTTCTAACTTAGTTGCAAGGAATGAACAAGTTTTGTCCAACAAGGATCTTAGCTTTTATGGTTTGGCCTTTATCAAATTTGCATGCTTCTTATGGAACTAACTAGTTGCAATTAGCTTTGAGTTTGACATTCTTTCACTGATAAAGGAAACTCGCCGACAAAATGGCAGCAGCCGGATTCTTGGTGGTTGTTCCTGATCTTCTGTATGGAGACTACTTTGATCTTGAAAATCCTCAGTTCGACCGAGCTGCATGGCTACGAGCTCATGGGACGGTTAGTCTCCTACTCACACGCGTGCAATGTTGTTTTTCGAGTTAAATCTCAATTTGCCCCCAGAATGACCCCCCTCCCCCCCCCCAAATTTCGTTAGCCCCAAAATCCCTAAATTTGCAATTGTGGCTCCAACTTGGCCTTGCGATCATCTCCGTTACTAGAATCCTGATTTGATGCAATTGCATGACACGGTGGACACCACTTAAACCACGACGCATTGGTTTTGCGCGCAAACCCTTTGGAAACCACGTCGTTCTTTCCACTACGACGATCATAAGTTGCCAAACATCAAGAAAACCCTTACACTACGTGGTTTCCAAAGAGTTTGGGCGTGAAACCAATGCGTCGTGGTTTAAGTGGTGTCCACCATGTCACGCAATTGCGCTAAATCAGTATTCCCGTGACGGAGATGATAGCAGGGGCACACTGGAGCCACAATTATAAATTTGGGGGTTCTAATTGGGCCAACGAAATTTTGGGAATCATTCTGAGCATTAGACCAAATTTTAGGGGGCAAATTGAGATTTAACTCGTTGTTTTTCTCATTTGTATCGAACTCTAGAGTTTTAAATTATAAAAGTTCTGATATCATGTTATAATACTACTTAGCTCAAAAGTTTAAATTGATTGAAAAAGCTATACGAATGATTCTATATATATAAATCTGTCACTTGATATATAATGTTTAACTATTACAACTTGCTTATGAAAATATTCAATCTTACTATCTTTTCCTCATAGGATAAGGGATGTGAGGATGCCAAACCTTTATTTTCTGCTCTAAAGAGTAAAGGTGTTACAGCCATAGGAGCTGCAGGCTTCTGCTGGGGAGGTGACACATTTTCACTCTTTATCAATTAACACAATAAATACTTTGTTAGTCTCTTAACAAGAGATCTTGAGTTAAAAACTTTAAAAATAGGAAAAATTAAGACTTAATAAGAAGGGATTTGGATTTTGGAATAGAGTATAACTATAGCTTTAATTTGTTACAGGGGTGGTGGTTGTGAAATTGGCAAATTCCAGTGACATTGACATGCAGGCTGCAGTTATTTTGCATCCTGGTCCAATCCCAGATGATGAATACAGTGGTAAACTAAACTTAATTATATTATTTCTATCTTAAACAAATATTCATGGTGACAAACTTCTTCATTCATTTTCAGAGATCAAGGTTCCTGTAGCTCTATTGATGGCTGAAAATGACAATTGTTATACACCAGAGAAAGCAAAGCAAATTGGTGAGATGTTGTCTGCAAAACCAGAGGTGAGAATTTTAATTTAATTTCTTAGAAAACTCTCTCTCAATGAGAAAATGAATTGTGTGAATATTGATTAAACAGTTAGAGAGCTTTGTGAAGATATACCCGGGTGTGTCTCATGGATGGACAGTGAAGTACAAAGTTGATGATGAAGGAGCTGTGAAGAGTGCTGAAGAGGCACACCATGACATGTTGAATTGGTTTATCCACCATGTCAAGTGAAGATATTAAAACAAGAAATCAATTGGGATTGAGGAGAGAGTCTTGGATTTTTTCTACTTAGAGTGGTGATCAATCATTAGAATAAAGAATAATGCTGTGGGATTAGCTTTATAATATGTTACTATTGTATATGTAATTTCTTGAACAAAATAATTTTCAACAGAAGAATGTTTGCTACCAAACCATTGTTTTTGGGCATGGATGCATGCAACAAATTTTTTTTTCAACTAAACTAAGTGTATATCAAATTAGTTATATATATAGAATATATTTTAAAAATTTAAAGTATAAAATATATATTAAAAATATTTAAAATAATATATATATATATAAAATTAATTTGATGACGAATATTTAATGTGTACATAATATTTTTATGAGTAAAGTATGGTTTTTGTCCCCAACGTTTGGGGTAAGTTTCAAAGTTGTCCCTAACGTTTCAATCGTCCTATTTAAGTCCCTAACGTTTCAAAATTGACTCAATGTTGTCTTACCGTTAGGGATCCGTTAACATAATTGACAGCTGGACACAATTGAGACGATTTTAAAACGTTAGGGACTTAACTAGGCCGAAAACGTTAGGGACAATAACGATGCATAAAAATAAATTTTAATTTAATTTTATCTTTCAATAATATCAATTTTAAGTGTAATTTACTTAGATGTGATTAAAAAATAATTAAATACTATGTATAGTAAAAAATTGATATTATTGAAGAATAAAATAAAAATTTATTTCTATGTATCGTTTTTGTCCCAAACGTTTCGTCCTAATTAAGTCCCTAACGTTTCAAAATCATCTCAATTTTGTCCCACCGTCAATTCTGTTAACGGATCCCTAACGGTAGGACAACATTGAGTCAATTTTAAAACGTTTGGGACAATTTTAAAACTTATCCCAAACGGATAAAAATAATATTTTACTCTATTTTTATTTTGCCTCTCTTATAGCATGCAACATAAATTGATAATTTTACAAGCACAAAGAAATAATCCTCATAATTATATTTTTATAAAAGGACACGTTTGGGACAATTTTAAAACTTATCCCAAACGGATAAAAATAATATTTTACTCTATTTTTATTTTGCCTCTCTTATAGCATGCAACATAAATTGATAATTTTACAAGCACAAAGAAATAATCCTCATAATTATATTTTTATAAAAGGACCTAGTATTTTATTCATGTAGTGTCTTTTCGGTTGATATGTTATAGTTTTTCATAGGGGTGTGCA
Organism: Arachis ipaensis; assembly: GCF_059453495.1. NCBI lineage: Eukaryota > Viridiplantae > Streptophyta > Magnoliopsida > Fabales > Fabaceae > Arachis > Arachis ipaensis. The sequence continues at coordinate 5,324,324 of NC_142439.1, read as the reverse complement.
TGGCCCGGCCCGACCCGAAGACCCGGCCCGGTCCCGAATAATTTAGGGGCTAATTTGATGTGATTTCATCGGGTCTAGGGCCGGGTATGGGTCTCAAAAGTAGACCCGGTCATTATTTCGGGTCGGGTCCGGGCCATAGCTCGGGTCACCCGAAATCAGCCCGGTGGCCCGGTCATCATACACAATTAATATTTTGTGTTATTAGTGATGGATGATGGCTATTATTATGTGAAATTTAAGTATTGTAAACCTTAATATTTGTGTTATTAGTCATTATATATAAGACTATAAGTTAATGTTTTATGCTTAAAATGCATAAGACTTTAGACTAATGCATAATTTTGTGTTATTTGTATTGATTTAAATATTTGGTGTTATTAGGCAATATTAGTATTGATTATGGTTATACTTTAATTTTAGAGAAGAGTTACTTCTTATTATATTTTTCTAAGTGAATTTTACCATGTCAAATAATGGTTGGAGTCTTGGAAATTTGGATATTTTTACATGCTAACTTACAAGAAGGTATCAAGGTAATATAATGTTAACGGCCCGGTTTTCACCCGGTTTTTATCCGGTATAATCGTGGCCCGAAAGTGTATAGGTTTCATCGGGTCTAGGGTCGGGTTCGGGTCTAACAAATAGACCCGGTATATATTTCGGACCGGGTATGGGTCACATCAAACCCGGTTTCACCCGGCCCATGCACACCCCTAGTTTTTCATCTATAATTGTGAATTTGTGATTAAATTTTTTTGAAAGACATTACTCGAATATTAAAAAATAATATATAAAATTGTTAAATAAAAACTAAGATTCACCCATATTGTCAAATAAAAGAATAAGGCGCTCAAATGGCATAGTCTCCCCATACTCAATTAAGAGGTTGCGGGTTCGAGTCTCCTATCTTTGGTAAAAAAAATAAAAATAAAAAATAAAAAAAAAATTTGGTTTAATTATTCTAGTCACCAAAAAAAAAAAAAGAATAAGGCTTTTCGGGAAAAAGAATTTTAATTTTAAAAATAAACGAACAGATGTATTTATTTCATCTTTCCATTTAGAAATAAAAACAAAATTTGGAATAAATTAAAAAATATTTGAATTTTAAAATAAAAATAAAATAACAGAAAGGCCCATTAGGGTTGAAGCCCAAGAAGGCCCAAAACGTGTGATGCTTCTTAAAAACCCTACGCAGAGTCCCATGCTCGTTTTTATACTCCGACTCTCCTAATTTTCGTTTCCTTCTTCTGCACCCGGCGCCGTTTCTGAGGTTTCAGTTTTGCCTTGGTAAGATCTCTCTTCCTCTTCATGATCCGTGTTATGCTTACAAGTATTGAATCTCGTTCTACGTTTTCTTATATTAATTTAATTTCACTTGTTATTTTATAGCCTATGATGCTAAGAAGGACGTAGAAGCCATTTATGGCGTTCGATTGTTTTTGTCACTCTTTGCGTGTTGTTTTTTATGTTGCATTTAGCTGATTTGAGGATACGCTATTATAAAAACCCCGCCTTTGATTTGAATCTTAGCTCTCTATTTTTTTTTAAAAATTTGTTATATAATAATCATGTTGATACATATACATGTTTGGTTTCGTGATTTATGATGCTTATAGTCTTACTGAGCTGATTAAAGAGCTAGTGTGACATATCTTGTGATAAGGGATTAGTTACCATTAAGATGGAACTTACAGACTTAGATTGTTATGTAATATTGGACTGTGCAATTTCAAACCTTTTCCTGTGAATGTTGCTTTCTTTTTTCAATTTTAAATTTGGCTTTTGGTCTGCACAACCTTGGTTTGTGTCAATATGGTTAATTTTTTTTATGAAATTGTTAACAGCGACAATGGTGAGGGTTAGTGTCTTGAATGATGCTCTCAAGAGCATGTACAATGCCGAGAAGCGAGGGAAGCGCCAGGTCATGATTAGGCCATCATCAAAAGTGATTATTAAGTTCCTTTTGGTGATGCAGAAGCATGGTATTTCCCAATCTTCTTTACCTCCTTACTTTACCTCTTACTGACCACTATTGGATTCTTAAGTTTGTTTTATTTTATTTTTTATCTTGATTTGTTATACTTTTATGCCTGCTAGGGTACATTGGCGAGTTTGAGTATGTTGATGACCACAGGGCTGGAAAAATTGTGGTTGAATTGAATGGAAGACTGAACAAATGTGGGGTTATCAGTCCCCGTTTTGATGTTGGTGTCAAAGAGATTGAAAGCTGGACTGCTAGGCTGCTCCCTTCAAGACAGGTCCGCTTTTGAGCTTTGTTTAATCTGTTTTTGTTTACTTGACATCTTGCTGTCCTTTGGTATTGTTAACAAAACATGTGAGATGAAATTAGAGCCTTTAAGACTTGTAGAGTTGGATCCAAGTTGCTTCTGTTTTACAAAATTTAAATTCACTATGAGATAAGACAATCATGTGTTTTCACCTAACAACTTAAGTATTTTGGGTTAGATTCATGAAAGTTTTAGAAGTTAATTTGTGAAAAATATTCACAACTATTGAGTTCAATTTTGCATTATTGTGATTGTGAATATTTTTTGTTCAAAATGTTGCTTAATATACATACATTATACAGATGAAGCATTGGCACTTTAGAAATCATCCCATATTTGTAAATCTTTATTCACTACCCTTAAGTTGGTTACTTAGGATGAACCTTGAATATAGGTATATGGACAAAACCAATTTTCTTTTTCCATAGCGATGAAAGCCTCTAGCTTGAGATACTTATCCCTTTATAGTTTTGCGATGTAATACAATTTTGTCGTAAAATGCTTATGTCAACTAATTAAAAATTTCCCTAGATATACTTTGATAACGTGTTTTGTATTGTTGCTCCTAACCGTCTGTTGTTTACAAAAATGTTGCAGTTTGGGTACATTGTGTTGACTACCTCTGCCGGCATCATGGATCATGAAGAGGCAAGGAGAAAGAATGCTGGTGGTAAAGTGCTGGGTTTCTTTTACTAGGCTAGTTTATTTTTGCAAATTGCACTTATTTCAGTTTTTAAGACTCACATGCTAAATGGAAGATATGCTAGTCCTGTGTTAATGCCAAGTATATCATAGCAGGAGCTATTTTTCTTATGTGCTTTTGGTTTTGTTTAAACAGAAAACAATTTTGCTGCTTTATTTAATCAGATTTTATTATATTATTAAGGCTTATTACCTGGAATATCTGCCAAGATATATTTCTGAATGATGTGTTAAAAGGAGTGTACTTCATTACCATATTACATGATTAATATTAATACACAATTTCTGTATTTTTTTTCTAAAAATAAATGGCCATTGATTTGAGCTCCAATATTTGTTCAATTCTGAGAATATAACGTGCAAGGTGCAAGATTTTTAAGATTTCAAATAATCTGAGACAAACTCATGAACAGAAATGGTCAAATGGAGGTAAAGAAAATAATTGTTTCTTATTTATTAAGAGGAAAATGATAATAAAGAAATGTCACATGTTCAGTCACGACGTATACGTGATCAATTGTGTTTTGAGGTACATGTGGTTCCAACATTGTGGTTTGGACTTTGAAGCAACATCATCAAACAACACCACATTTTTTCTTCCTTTTCCAAAATTGTGGACTTCACTAAGAGATGGAGATAGATCTGTTCTCCAACTTTGGAAATTCGAACTAAAGACATTTCATTTTTCTGAAGCATGAAAGCAAAGGGGACAGGTAAGGTAGCTTGAGTGCTTGGCTGAAAAGAGGTTTGGGAATTTATGGAAGTCATCATCATAAGCGGAAAATAATAGTGCAACGGAATTTATGCATCATGATCCTGTCTTGTGGCCTGTGGGAACTTTCATAAGCGTGTATGGCTCTATAAAAAGTTAAAATCACAGGGATCTTGTTTGGCATGATTTAAATAGTTTAATTTTGATAAATTGATAGTATAAAAAAAATGCAACAAATGGAATATTATACAACCACCTCATAAAATTTATAAAAAACATTATTGGTCAAATTTTCAGGAGATGTAGTTGGGATAAAGAATGGTGTATATATTGATAGATATGGATGAATAGTGCAATGTGATTTAGTCACGGATATATAAGTCTAGGTGATAACAATATGATAAAATATTTGCATGGATAATAACCTGTAATCTCTGAAATAAAAGTCAATAAAAATTGGCACACTTTTAATGGTGTCTTTATTACAATAATAGTTCAAGATCAGAGTTAGACGGTTGAGTGATAAACTTGGTTGAGTTGATAGCAGCTAGCATGCATAAACAAAAACATGAGAATTTTGAGAAGAGACCTAAATGCAATTGACAATCACTTCGGAACTCTATGCCACTTGGATCAATCAAAAGGTCATTAGTAGCATTTGATTTTGAAAAATAGAATAAAAGAAGATATAGAAAATAAAATATAAAAAATAGAGATATAAGAATTAATGTTTTATATTTTATTTAATAGTGAATTGAATATAAAAGAATAAATAATAAAAAATTATTTTTTTATAAAAAATTTAAAATAAAAAATATAATTATTAAAATTTGATATGATAATAAAAATAAAAAATAAATTGTGTTTTTATTTAATATTTTTTATATAATATTTTTATTTATGTTTCATTTATTAAACATAATTTTATATTTTTATGTTGAAAAATTATAGTGTACAGATGCTATAATACAGATATTTTCATTAGAATAACCCAGTGATGACAGATGTCCATATGCAATGTAAGGAGGAGTGCAAAACGGTGTCTGGAGAAGCTTCCACGGAGCCGACATGCTCATGCTGGAATGGTGATGGCTCCGTTTGGAAAGATGGAGCTGCACATGCTTTTGCAGGTATTGGGTCTGGATAGAATGAATTTCATAGGAGGCCTTGGACGACGGTGGGCCGTGGGGTATTATGGTTTAAAAGGATAGCTTAAAAGCGTAATGCAAGAATAAATAATTTAAGAATATATGACCCAAATAAAAAAAAAAAAAAAAATATATATATATATATATATATATATATATATATATATATATGTGCCCAAAAAAATATAGATTAGAATAAGATTTGGAAAGAAGAAAAAATTTGGTCAACACTCAAAACTTACTTGCAGCCTAGACTTGGGTCAGATGGCAACTTTGTTTGTCTCACTTGGAGCTGCACCGAATCCAAATCTTCATGGAAGAATATAGAACCATACTAATAAAGTAATAATAGAGGTGGGCGTGTAAGTTAGTGTGTGTTGTGTAAGACAAAAAAAAAATTACTTTACTTAGCAATAACTAGTTGTTTTGTGGTATACTCGTTATAAATTATTTTTGTATCATTTAAAAAATAACGCCTGAATAGGCACTGTAGTGTTAATAATAAATGTATAATTCATACAGTATCGGCAAAATATTGAGATAAAAAATTTTGAAGTTAATACAGTTTAAATATAGTTTAGATGTGTTGATTCTATTTATTTATTAGAAACTTGACTAAATAATATAGTTCAAGAATCAAATATGTAAATATACTGACGTTAACATTTTTTATTATTTTCGTATGTTATATTTGCCCCAAAATCTAAATTTTTCTGAGTCCGTCGCTGGTTGACGCTATAATTACTGAATGAATGCTGAATAAGACTAGTTTGGAGTATTTCGGTGTAGGTTTGGTTGACTTCTGACTATTATTGTTAATTAAAAGAAGGCAATAGGAAGGGTCACTTTGATTATTGTAGTTGTGGGTACACCTCCGAAGTGGATATAGTGTTGGTGATGTGTAGAATGTAAAATCAGAAAGCAGTTGATCGTTAGGGTATTCCGAATTTGTAGCGAAAATTTTAAAGAGCTATTCGAATCGGTCTGAAGGAAGAAGAACGTTTTCGATATAGTAGAAGTTACGAAAGAATGGAAGATGTAATGATGAGACAAAATCAAGGTTAGATTTATGAATAATGCATCTGAAAGCAAATTAATACACAATATATCTCCAAAATTTTATTCTAGCAAACAAATCAGTTCACAGTTTATTTTTTGGTGGAGTAATTACCCAAATTAGTCTCTAAAAATTTTAATAGTGGACATTTTAGTCTCCAAAAAAATTAATACACAGATCAATTTTCAACATTTTTCTCTATCAGACATAACAGCCTTCCATCTATTTTCCGATGTAACTCATTAAATTCTTTAAGTATTTATTAGAAAAAAAAATATTAGTAGATATTATAATATTAGTAGATATTTGTTCATTCCATAACAATCCCAAAGTAAATAATGCGCCATCGGTCATCCCTAAAGTCCCATCGTTGTAATGGATCCCATGACAAAAGCAATGAGCCCTCGAAACACCCTTCTAGAAATCCTTGAGCTTATTTCAAGCGGAAGTATGTTCTTCTCAGTATTTACAGTTCTCACCAACCTATCATCCTCTTCGACTAAATCACCAAAGTAGTTCCTGAGATTGACGCCGTGCACTAAAATTATCCCTAATATTCCAATTGCACCAAATACATCCCTTATATTGAAATAAATTGTACCATATTAATTTCTGACACATTTTCCGTTAATGATGCGCTGACGTGGACTTTTAGTGACACATATCACCTCATGGTTTAGCCACGTGTAATGGTATGATGATGTGTCAGTCAACGACACGTGGCATGCTGACGTGGATGGTTATGCCACGTGTCACAATGCTATTTTGCCACATGTCACAATTTTATTTGTCTACATGTCATCCACTATGTCATCATTACATATGTACCAAATTGGTCCCTTACTTTGCATCAAATTACTCATTTTAGTCCCTAAAATTGAATGTCTTGCACAAAATTAGTCCCATCATGAGTTTGTTCTTTTTTTTTTATAAATTCAAAATTTTTAATATTTTTGAATACACTAATTTTAGTTTTATCTTTTTCACAAGTTATTCAAATACAAGTACTTTTATAAAATGTTTTTAAAATTTTAGTGTTAATTATACATTTTTTTCACAATATTATATTAAAAGAATTATATGAGATATTGATATTGATTTAGTAAAGAGTGTAAGTTAAGAGAGAAAATACTCAGTTTGGTCCCTGATGTTACACTCGAGTCTCAATTTAGTTTTTGATGTTTCAATTGCCTCAATTTAGTCCTAAACTTTTCAAATTTTAATCATGTTAGTCCCTAAGGTGGTTTCCGTCACATAGTCATTACTGGAAAGATAATGTGTACAATAGAATGCCATGCTAGACGTCTAACGGATATATTACGTGGCGTTTGAAACTTTTGCATCAATTTAGTCCCTAACAACTATTTAAATCCCTAATCCCTAATTCTATTTGAAACTCCGATGCTTCTTCTTTGATTCTTACTCCTCTTTTGAGAGATCTGTTTATGAAATTCATGTTGGGTAGTAGCAGTAAATCCGCTGGGAGTTCCAGCAACCAACGCTCTAATGGAGGTTGGAGAACCACTCGAAGCAGAGAAGAGCGATTTCCAGAGTGGTGTGGGTGTAGGTGTAGACCCATTATGAGATGGTCAGAAACAGATACAAATCCAAGGTGACTTTTTTTTGGATGTCTAAATTACAATGTAAGTGCAAAATTATTCTTAACTTTTTCTAAAATTTGTAGTATCTGATTCTTTCTCCATCTCCATTGAATCTGTTTACAGAGTGTTGGTAAGAGGTGATGTGGGTTGTTTATTTGGACTAATGAATTCCATAAAGAAGAAGAAGCAAGAGGCAGAGTGGTACCGAAAAATGAAAATAATGAAGAATGGAGGATGAACTTTGTTTGGAAGATTGGAAGCTTGGAATTTGATGTTAGGACTTTGAAATTGGTAGTGACTTTGTTGGTTGCAATAATTTTGCTTGTAGTTGCTATGCTATTATGGAAATGGTGAAGATTGACCTGATGTTTTTTTGGTAAAAAGCCAAATTTGATGGTTTAGATTCAAATTACAGGAATATTTTGAAAAAAAAATTAATGTATATTGTTGTATCTATTTTTGTATTAAGTCTCAATGAATGAAAATTGCACCTGTGTTAATATGAATTAAACAACACAAATAAAATATAACAATTTCAAACAAGAAATATCATCCAATTCCTTTATAATTCATTAATAGAACATTCACATTAATATTGAATTCAAACACAACTAAAAGGTTTAGTGTGATGCAACACACAAACAAAACAAAGTTATCCAAAAGGAACAATTCCAAGTATAACTAACCAAAAGCCATCAATTTAGAGATATGCAAACTTAGAGAAATAAGATAACTAATCCAAAAGTATAATGCCTTATTACATATAAAGCTCCCAAACACATAATAATTAACAACTCAATTCTTTTTTCTCGGAGGTTTGAATTCGAGAGTTGGGACAAATTTCATGAAACTAGCTAGTCGCGTGGCTGTCCCTGAAGATGCACCTTGCATTGGATCAACTGGTACATTAGTTTGTGGTAGGGTACTAGATGGTCAGGACACCATTCTTTTGGTTGCAAGCTTTGGGGGTCTTGCATTATGTTACACTACATTAGTCTCCATCTATAAAAAGTGGGAAGTTAGTAAAATTTGAACAAAAAATAAATTGACATAGTGGTTAAATTTAAGGAATAATTTAAAATATACCATTACCTGTAGAGAGTCTTCATTCTGAGACATAATTGGTTGGCTTATGCCAAGCTCAACCTCAGCCTGACCTTCATGCTGAACTTCTTGGTGTTGAATTAGAGGTGGATTGTCATTAGGTGCACCAACTTGAGATGGTACATTAGCAGGTGAAACAACATGGGCAGGGTTCACAACTGGAGCAGCAGTGGTAGGAACAGCAGGGTTGGAATTACCGCCTTTAGTAGCAGCAGCCGCAGCTGCTATAGCAGCTGCCACTTCTTCAGCCTTTTCTTTTTGGACAATTTCTCTTGGTGTGACCTTTTTTCCCACAATAGCATCAGATCCTCCCAAAAAGTAATTGTCATCTTCACCGGAATCAGACTCTCCCACCACTAAACCATCATACTCTAACAAAATCTTTCTCTTTTCTTTACTCAGATGGCCTTGTGAAGCATGCTTTGATTTAAATTCTTTTGTTTTAACAGCTGAAATCTTCAATGAATCTTCATCTTTCCTTGAACTTTCCTCACCCCAGGCTTATAAAGGCTATCTTCCACGCTATCCAATGAAAAATAAACAAACAACACGCATATACGATCAATAGTTAAATCTTCTAGATCAATTACTTTATGTTACAAGATGCAAGAAGCAATTGACTTAATTAACTTGGCTACATATACAGATTAACACTTTGATGAAATTGCACCTCTCTTCTAAATAAAACAGAGGAAGAATCAAATGTAACATATTACATATGACAATCTGATTCCATTCTTTTATTTCTTAATCCATTGATTATCAAACAAACACACTAATGTCAAAATCCTAATCCAAAAAAACTCCCCTAAAATACTCACAATCAAATTAATGGTACAAAAACAGAGAATGTTCAAATATCTAACTAATAAGCTAAGAAATTAAATGATAGTCACTGAAAACATAAACCCTAACAGAGAATATGCACAAAAATTAACATATACTAACATGCAAAGCAAAATGCATAAAAAAGAAAAAGAAGGAAAACTAAAAGTGAAGCAAAAAAACAAAGCATCATCATAGGTATAGAAGTTTTTTTCTTTACTATTTTTCTTACCTCAAACTTAGTCAACGCATTTAAAGAGAAGACAGCCGGTGCAATGTGAAGTGGTTGAAGAGAAAAGAATCGCAACTTCAACGAATCTGATAAGTCAGACTCGCAACAGCGCCATTGAAGAGGGGGGAAAGAAGAAGAATAATAATCCTATTATGGAGAGAATATGGTGTAGTGGTTGTTTAACTAAAACGTTTGCCATCTCTTTAGCCTATACGACGTCGTTTTAGTGGAGTCCAGCGTGGCATTCTATTGTATACGTCATCTTTCCAGTAATAACTCTGTGACGGAAACCATCGTAGGAACTAATATGATTAAAATTTGAAAAGTTCAGGAATTAAATTGAGGCAATTGAAACATCAATGACTAAATTGAGGCTCGAGTATAACTTCAGGGACCAAATTGAGTATTTTTTCAAGTTAAGAGTATAATAATATTTTTTAATACAAACTTTTTATTTAACACCTTAATAAATATTTTAAGAATACTTGATAAGACACTTGTTAACTAATATAAATTCGTTATTCCCATTTGTATTAAGAATATTCGATTCCCATATAATTGACTTCTTACTAAATTAATAAGATAGATTTATAGTATACTGTCAATTATGATAATTTATTTTATCTATAACTTAGCAAGGCGGCCTTTTCATATATTATACTATTAATTAATATAAGCATTTATTGTAACCATGGCTTGAATAGTATTAAAACATATACAAATAAATACAAGGGGTAATAATAAAATTTTGGATTTAGCTAACATGTGCTCTAATGATACAAGTTAAAATTATTAATTAAAAAATTTATTATAAAAAATTATATAATAAAAAATATAATTAAAATTAGTGTATCAAAAAATATTGAGAATTTTAAATTTACAAAAAAAATTGAGAACAAACTGACGAATGGACTAATTTGATGCATGACATTCAATTTCAGGGACTAAAATGAGTCATTTGATGCAAAGTAAGGGGAGTAACTTGGTGCATATGTAATGATGACATAGTGGATGACACACGGACAAATAACATTGTGACACGTGGTATATCCATCTACATCAGTGCGTCGTTAACGGGTAACGGGTTAGGGACTAATATGGTGCAATTTTTCCAATCTCAGAGACGTAATTGGTGCAATTGGAATCCCAGAGACGATGTTGATGCACGGCGTCAATCTCAAAGACCACTTTGGGGATTTACGCCACCCTCTTCCTTTATTAACCACCCAATTCGTCTTAATTTCCCTCACTCAATTTCGTCCCCATTAAATTTCCCAAATAACTTATGATGACCCGACCCGAAATTCACCCCCCAGCCCATGCTCATTCAAACCGCAGGCAAGTTGTATCATGTAAAATACTTTACTCGTGGAGCCCAACAACAAAAAACAACCCATTTACTATCATTACCAAACAACCCATTTGTCCCAACGCGCATTTCGGCCTAATATAGACTCAACCAAAATAGATTCTGTCTAATTTTTCAGCTGTGACTTGGCTCAAATCAGACTCCTAACACGTTTATGTTACTAAATGAGGCTCCTAACGCGTTCTTTTTATTGCTAAACAGAGACAAACTGACACATCATATAAAAGAGACAATAAACATATTAAATATACATAAATTTTTATATATCTGTATAAAACTTAAATCTATATAATAGAGCACGACCGGGGCAGGGTTGTTAACTCTTTCGCTGCCGACGCTCAGAGACCCTATCAATAGAGCTACAGGAATCGAAGAAGTCTAATCCCAACCCATTTCACCATTTATTGTGGGGTAAGCCGCTACGTTTAATAGATCCATAGCCGCTAAACTTAGCATCTCTATTTCACAAAGAGGGAGAATAGGATTCCAGCTGGAGGCTGCACTCACCTACTATAGAAGACTGGCAGCTAGCCTACATCAAACAATAAAGAAACTAACTACATGGGCTGCTAAGGAACAAGAAATTGGGGAGTGTATCAGAGCCATAAGGCCCTTGAACAGTGAGCAATAAGATAGAGTTATATGGATGCCTGATCACTTAGTTTTCCATAAAAAACGCCAGGAGGTTAATCAGAGCTACTATGCCTTGGTTGAATTAAAATCGGAGATCTTTTTAAGAAGGGAAAGGCTTATGGTGGATACCTAGGCACCTAGAGACGAGGAAGGGCGTAGTAAGCGACGAAATGCTTCGGGGAGTTGAAAATAAGCGTAGATCCGGAGATTTCCGAATAGGTCAACCTTTCGAACTGCTGCTGAATCCACGGGCAAGCAAGAGATGCGAGAGCCGTGGCACTGCGGATAACTCCAAGGTCTATACTCTTTTTTCCTCGGGTTCCTACTATCATAGCTGCCTTATCAGGGACTGCAGTTGCTTGTAAGGATCACTTGGATTGCTACCCCAAGGCGCCATCCATCCGGACCCTTTTATGTTTATGTCAGAAACTCAGAATATGTTCTGTCATTATAATTGTACCTTTGTTTAAACCTAGACATAATGGCTGATCCTTAGTTAAAGCAAACAACAAAAGTTTCCATGGTTTAATAAAGGAAAACCGAAAATGACACAAATAAAAATATCGTTCCCTAGCCATGAGTCCACAGCACTCTTGCATTTTTTTTCTCCCTCCTTTAAAATGTGAGTCCTTCGATAGTAAGTTACCTTAATTTCTTATTGAATTTTTCTGTGTTCTTTTTCCAAACTTAATGGAAGAAGTGAAATTATAGATAAAATTTAAAGCAAATGCTTACATCATATATATAGAAAATTAAGTAAATAAACAAAGAGAGTTCATAAGGAATACATGCCTATTTGAAGCATTCACCTCTCACTGCTGACACAAGTAAGTGTATAGGTGTCCTATTTTTTGATAAATTTCATTGTGACCATTAGACTATTAGTATATTGTTTAATGAGATAGATAAAAATATTAATTGTAATGTTGTCTTTTATTGAACAAATAGGCATATGGAAGAAAAAAAGAAGGCACCATATGGTTGGGCTCGGTTATATAGCTTTGAGCTAGTCCATTGTACATGACCCTAAGAAAGAAAAAAAAGAAGGCAAAGTTGTGCTGTGCAATGCCTCGTGTCTAAACGTGAAACCCGTTTCTCAAACCGTAACACTGGCTAAAGAAATGGATGACATTCTTGACTTGAAGCACATAGATGCATGTTCATAGCTATTGAAGCATTCAAATTCCGAAAAAGTAAAGTTAGTGGCTTGTTCATTGGCCTCTTCCCAACTTGTGAAAACACCAGGATGATGTCCCTTGGTTACAGCAACGAAGAGGAAACGTTTAAGACTTTCATCCATCTTGTTCTATCCTTGTACAACTCACTCGATGTATAGTGGAGTGGAACTAAAAAAATGCAATTCTCAGAGGCGGAACTACAAATATATATTCAACATAATGGATCTAAAGTAGCGGCGTCAAAAATTCCCAGGAGGTGGGGATCCCACGGGGACCGCCTCGAATGGGGACCAGTGATGGAAAATTTTTTCCGTGGGGATGGGGATGGGGAGTGAAATTCCCCCGAGACAGGCGCGGGATCCGAGCGGGGATTGACGATTGGATTTTTGACGGTTTAGAATTTCACTAATAAAACCTCGTTGTAAAGTATAGCTTCTAAACCAACAATAATCCTTTCATACAAAAATTTGTTTGTCACAAGTAACAAACCCCTAAATTCTATAAACCGAAGTATTTAAACCTCGGGTCGTTCTCCCTAGGAATTACAATGAAGTGTCTTGTTATTGGTTATGGATTGTATTTTGGGGTTTTGGGATAAGAGACATGAAATGTAAATGACAATAAAAATAAACTAACAACTAAAAAGCACTTGGCAAGGTTGTGAGAATTAGAAGTCCTATCCTAGTTATCCTCCTCGATTGTGACCACAATTGTCCATTGCTACCACTTAGTTAACCTCTAATAATGGAGGAAAGTCAAGTGGATGAATCAACTTGATTCCACAAGTCCTAGCCAACTCCCAAGGGAAAGACTAGCTTTAGTGGTATCTAAATCAATTAGCAACTTCTAATTATCAATCAACAAAGACATTAGATAACTCAAGCGTCACTAATTACTCTACCATAGCCAAGAGGAACAAAATCTATACTAAAATCCAACTAAGCATTTCATCAAACACTTGGAAGGCATAAAAGAAAAGCAAAGTAAATTGATAACAAAAATAGAATCTAACAACAATTATGGCAATGAATTAACAACAACAATCAAAAGGAACACAATTATTATGAATTACCTCTACTTGAATTGAAAGAAAATAGAAGGAGCAAAAGTAGATCTACAACAAAACATAAGAACAACATAAAGGAAATTGCAATGTAACAACAAAGAATTGAAAGGTAGAAGTAGAAGAAAGCAAAGATTAAAACCTAGATCTAAGATTATTGAACTAAACCTAATCCTAATTCTAGAGAGAAGTGAGAGCTTCTCTCTCTAGAAAACTAACTCTCACTACTAAACTAAGCTAAAACTAAACTAATGGTCAAAAGTAAGTAAAGTATGAAAAGTATCTCCAGTCTCCCATTTTGATGATTGGATTTTTGATGGTATAGAATTTCACAAATGAATTCTCGTTGCAAGTATAGTTTCTAAACCAATCACTAATCCTTTCATACAAAAAGTTGTTTGTCACTAGTACAAACCCCTAAAATTTATAAACCGAAGTATTGGACCTCGGGTCGTTCTCCCTAGGAATTACAATAAAGTGTCTTGTTATTGGTTATGAGTTATTTTGGGGTTTTGGATAAGAAGCATGAAAAGTAAATGGCAATGAAAATAAACTAACAACTAAAAAGGTCTTGGCAAGGGTTGGTGGTCAAAGATCTCTATCCTAATCACTAACCACAATATGAGAATTGGCAAGGATTAATCTCATTAAATCATCCTCTAACTAGTAGTAAAGGAAAGTCAAATGAGCTATATCAATCCTAGTCCATAAGTCCTAACTCTCCACTAATTCAATTAGTGAGAACTAGAGTCAATGAATCCCAATCATCAATTACTTGGACATTAGTAACTCAAGAGTTCCTAAGTTACCTTTCCAAGCCAAGAACATAAAACTCTACTCTAAAATCCAACCAAGCATTTCATCAAACACTTGGAAGGCATAAAAGGAAAGCATAGTAAAATTGCAAGAAAGGTAAATCTACACTACTCAATTTGCAAGGAATTAAACAACAACAAATCAAATGAACACAATTATTATGATTTACCTTGAATTGAATTGAAAGAGAAAGGGAGGAACAAAAGTAGATCTACAACAAAATGCAAGAACAACATAAAGGAAATTACAACAAAAGGATGGAAGAAGAATGAATGTAACAACAAGGAATTGAGAAGATAGAAGTAGAAGAAGATGAATTAAAATCTAGATCTAAGAACTAAACCTAATCCTAATTCTAGAGAGAAGTGAGAGCTTCTCTCTCTAGAAACTAATTACAAAGCTAAACTAAACTTAATTGGTAACTAACACCTAAAGTATGAAAAGTATGAAAAGTCCCTTGATTCCCCTTCAATCCTTGGCTTAAATAGCATCAGAAATGAGTTGGATTGGGCCCACAAGGCTTCTAAAATCGCTGGCCACGTTTGCATTAAGTGGGTCATGTGCCACCATCGGCGCGTCCGCGTACCGTGCGCGTGCGCGCCCCTATGCGCGATGCAACTATGGCAAATCTTATATCGTTTCGAAGCCCCGGATGTTAGCTTTCCAACCCAACTTGAACCGCATTATTTGGACCTCTGTAGCTCAAGTTATGGCCGATTAAGTGCGAAGAGGTCGGCTTGACAGCTTTCCGGTTCTTCCATTTCTTCATGAGTTCTCCAACTTTTCATGCTTTCTTTCTTCATTCCCTTGATCCAATCTTTGCCTCCTAAACCTTAAATCACTTAACAAACATATCAAGGCATCTAATAGAATCAAGGTGAATTAAATTTAGCTATTTTGAGTCCTAAAAAGCATATTTTCACATTCAAGCACAATTAAAGGAGAATATACAAAACCATGCTATTTCTTGAATAAATATGGGTAAAAGGTGATAAAATCCCCAAAAATCAATACAAAATAAACCGTCAAATTGGGGTTTGTCAACCTCCCCACACTTAGACCAAGCATGTCCTCATGCTTAAACCAAGAATGAAGTAAGGGTATGGCATTTATTCAATGGAAACTAACTAAATGCAATCTACCTATATGCAACTATCTAAATGAATGCAAGTGCTTGGTCAAAATAAATCAATTCCCAAGAAATATATATGCACAAGGGCTAAGGACTAGCAAGTCTAATCCACAATTGAATTGAGTTATTAAATATTTTTACAAACTTGCATGAAGAATGATGATCATAGGTGAAAACATGTAATTGAGCATCAAACCCTCACCGGATGTGTTTGCACTCTATTCGCTCAAGTGTTTAGGGTTGATTCACTCAATTCTCCTCTATTTCATGCTTTCCAAGATTTGTTTTTCTTCTAACAATCAACAATTATTCAATGCATGCATACATGTATCATGAGGTCTTTTCATTGGTTGTAATGGGGTTAGGGTCAAGGTAGGATGCATATTTGGTCAAGTGAGCTTGAAATTTGAATCTTTGATAAGCTTAAACTTCCCACCTAACCTATGACATCCTATACAATTAAGTTCTAATCTAACTACCCATTTTTCACCTTTTCACATACTCATGCATTTTCTTTTCATTTCACAACTCATATGCATTGATCTTATTGAACTTCACCTTGGGGCATTTTGTCCCCTTTTTATTTCTTTCTTTTTCGTTTTCTTTCTTTTTCCATTTTTTTCTATACTTTTCATATATTTTTATATTTTTTTTTTGTTTTTCTCATTTTTTTCTTTCTTTCAAACTATATACAAGAGTACCAATGCATAAGGTCTATACATTTAATCAATACATGAGCATGTACCCAATTCCCAATATTTACAGTAATAATACAAAACTACCCTTTTATTCACCCAATGTCCCAAGGTTCCCACACTTGAATGATACACACACTTTAGCCTAAGCTAATCAAAGATCCAAATAAGGACATTTATTGTTTTTCGCTTTAAGGCTTGTAATGTGCTAAATTAAGAACAAGTGGGTTAATCGTAGGCTCAAATTTGGCTAACAATGGAAGATAAAAGGTAAGGCTATTTGGGTAAGTGAGCTAATAAAATGATGGCCTCAATCATATAAATGCATGAATACACAAAATAATGGACATAAAGAATCAAACAAATCAAAGATTACAATCATAGAAAGAGAATAATGCACACAAGAAGGAAAAATAAGTGGTTATAAGATGTAACCACACCGTTAGGCTCAAATCTCACAAGCTTGTGTTCTTAGCTCATAAATCATGTTCCACAAAATATATAATTCAAGCAAGTTCTATGAAAAGTTTTCCACTCAAATCAATTGGTGCCCTATAGATAGAAATCTTGAAAAATTCTCATTATCTTGACTAAGCTTATTGTGTATACATATGCAAAAATAAGAAAATGCAAGTAAAAATCCTAAAATCCTAGAATGAAATGCAAAAGTATTGGAGTTAGAAATTTGTCACCCAAGATTGCCGATCGGTCGGACGACCTCCCCACACTTAAAAGTTTGCACCGTCCTCGGTGCACTCAAAGATGAGCAAGGGGGTATGGCGACTCTCCAGATTGCTATGTGTTCTTTCTTCCGCTTCCATGGTTGCTTGTGGTGCATTCGTTATGAAAAACAAAAATATAACACCATAAGATGAGAAGATATAAAAGCAAGGAAGCATACATTGTTGGAATGAGGTAAATCACTAGAATGAGGTGAGTGAATTAGTGTGACATTAAGAAATATTAGGTGTGTGAATTCTAAATTGCGCGGTTTAGAATACACATTAGCATAAAAGCTATGTCACAAAAGAAGCATGCACTTCACTTATCCTAGTGTGCTTGAGATGCTTTAAGTAAGCTTGTAAGGTAAGACAAGCATTAGAGAAGCATGAAAGCATTCAAGTCAAACATATGGATGGATATAATCATGAAATACAATGCATTAAGGTAAATGCTCAACATTATCCATCAAGAGATTGCCTAATCAAAGAATACGGTTCAAATCACATGGTGGCTAGCTACAACATGCAATTCAAAAGAGTTATAAGCTCGAAGACAATTCTCATCACTTGGTATTTTTCAAAAGGTAAGCATGAAGAACTCAAAACCAAGTAACAAAATATAACCTCAATCATAGAATCCAACAAAGATTATCTAAAAATATTCATGCTAAAATAGCACTTAGTCATAAGGGATATGGCAATGTATAGTAAACAAAGTCAATACTCCAACACTTATGATGAAAAGAGAGAAAATAGAGTGAAAACTAAACTAAAACTAACTAATCAACTAACTAACTAACTAATTTGTTAACTAAAATAAATGGTTGTCAATGGTGTTTGGAAGTGTTGGATGAGGGGTAGGAGGAGGGAAGAAGAAAGGAAAAAGGGAGAAATGGAAGGAGGAGAAGAAAAGAAATGGATGGAAGAAGGGGCATCCACGCGCACGCACGCATGGCGCGCGCGCGTCGTTGGCTTATTTCGAGAGTGGCGCGTACGCGTCATGTGCGCGTACGCGCGAGTTGGTTTGTGCGAAAGGCACAACGTTGGCGCGGCGCAGGCACAACTCTCTGGAAAATGTATGGAGGTTGGAACTTCTCAATCCACGCGTGCGCACGCATGGCGCGCGCGCGTGGATGGTCGAAAATACTGGACGTGCGCATACGCGCCATGTACGCGTACGCGTGGATGGTGCTCTGTTTTTCAAAAAAAATTTTCTATGTTTTTGCACCAATCCAAGCATTCCAAACCTCCAAACACCTACCAAAACACCACAAAGCCTTATTTAACATACTTAAACTACCAAACATACTCAACTAACTAAACAAAGCATGAAATTAAACTAATTCTACCAATATATACAAAAGAGAAAATGAAAGGATTTTACCATGGTGGGTTGTCTCCCACCTAGCACTTTTGTTTATTGTCCTTAAGTTGGACTTATGGGGAGCTCCTCATCAAGGTGGCTTGTGCTTGTATTCATCTTGAAACTCCCACCAATGCTTGGTTCTCCATTGTGCCCCAAGTAGATTCTTCATGGATTGAGCCAAGTCTTGATGGAGTTCTTCACAAGCTTGGGACTCCCAAAGTTGATCCTCTTCTTGTAATCCGGGATCCCACACTTTATTTTCATACCCGTCTTGAGGTTGATCATCCTTATTAGTCCAACCGGGTGGTGAGTAAGGTGAATTCTCTATATAGTGGCCAACAATTCTCCTAGACCCATCTATTTGAGCACTACTCCAACCTTTATATCTCATGTTTGATGCATCAACCATAATGAGCCTTGATTTGCAACGCCAACCACAAAACCTTTTGCGTTTACGCTTCATCCCACAAAGCTCCCTAAGTTGGCCATCCGTTTCAAGCAAACCATATTCAAGTGGGATAATAAAGCTAATAGAAATAAATTTCACCCACTCAAATGAAGGAGTAGATGGCAACCTAGGCAAAGACAACTCCAAGAGTTTTGATAAAGCGTATTCAATTCCCATCCTCCTTTTTCTAAGGATTTCCACCTCTTCACAAGACTTCTCAATTATAATCCTTTGTTCAATAATTTTATATAAACCTTTTCTCCTACTCAAGTCATAAATGGGAGGGTGAGAAAAATTTACCTCCACATTGCTTTCCATCTCGTTGGGAGAAGGTTCTTCATGCTCAAAGGATTCTTCACCACTAAGGTTTGATGCTTGATCTTCATCACCAAGGGAACTCACTTCTTGCTCTATCCCATCCAAATCTTCATATGGAATATGTCTTGGAAGGTGTGCACTTTCCTTCCTAGCATCAATTTCAATCATCTTGGAGGGGTTTTCTTCAATTCTAGATTCCCATGGAGGCTCCGCATCTTCTAAGTCTTCAACCAATTCTTCCCTTTCTTCAATAATCATAGCTTCCTCCAATTGTTCCAATACAAAGCAACTTCCTTCATTTCCCACCGGAGTTTCCAATCTCTCCTTCATGCTATGTTCTTCATTTGATTCTCCACATGTAGCCATGGGAGTTTCTTGAGTGTTCAAGCATTGGGAGGCTAATTGATTTGTTACCGCATCCAAGATGGCCATGAAATTTTGCACATCCCTTTTCATCTCTTCTTGCCCTTGAACAAGAACACCAAGGATGTTATCCATTAGAGATTGGGGTGGGCGGAAGGGTTCATTAAATTGGGGGGAAGGTTCATAGTAGGAAGGTGGTTCTTCTTGGTAGAGTTGTGGTGGTTCTATGTTTTCCATTCTTTCCACTTGTTGCACAACACACTCCATGGTTGCTTGAAATTGATCCAATGCTTCCTTGAGATGATTCCTTGACTCTTGTTTCTCTTGGATAGTAAGATTAGGATCATGTGGCTCTTGGATCAATGGATATGAGTATTCTTCCATGGGAGGTTGTGGTGGAAAGTAGTATTCATCTTGTGGTTGAAAATTTTCATATATTGGAGGTGATTCATCTTGGCAATAATGTGGAGGAAGTGGCTCTTGAAAATATTGATGTTGGAATGGTGGTGGCTCTATATGTGGTTCATATTGCCTATATGGTTGTTGGTATGGTGGATAAGAATTAGGGTCATATGGAGGTATTTGGTGAAAATAGGCTTGTGAGTGTGGTTGAGGTTCATGTTGAGGATATGACTCATAGGCATATGGTGGTGGTTCTTGAAAGTCACAAGGAGATTCACCATAGCCATTGGGTTGGTATGCATCATAGAATGGCTCTTCTTCATAGTGCATTGGTGGAGGTTGTTGCCATGAAGATTGATCATATGTATATGGCTCCACCCACCCTTGGTCATCCCATCCTTGATGCACATCTTCATTGAAGTTCCCATTTCCTACAACATAGTTGTAATCACACTCATAGCCAAAGTGAGAATTCATAGTAAAAGTAAAAATAAGAAACAAAAGCTAACAAGAAATAATGAAACAAAGTCCTAAAACAAGTAGAACTAACAAGCAATCCAAAAATCAAGCTATTCACAATATTCACATATATACAATAACCAATAACATAACACCATTGCAACTCCCCGGCAACGGCGCCATTTTGATGATTGGATTTTTGATGGTATAGAATTTCACAAATGAATTCTCGTTGCAAGTATAGTTTCTAAACCAATCACTAATCCTTTCATACAAAAAGTTGTTTGTCACTAGTACAAACCCCTAAAATTTATAAACCGAAGTATTGGACCTCGGGTCGTTCTCCCTAGGAATTACAATAAAGTGTCTTGTTATTGGTTATGAGTTATTTTGGGGTTTTGGATAAGAAGCATGAAAAGTAAATGGCAATGAAAATAAACTAACAACTAAAAAGGTCTTGGCAAGGGTTGGTGGTCAAAGATCTCTATCCTAATCACTAACCACAATATGAGAATTGGCAAGGATTAATCTCATTAAATCATCCTCTAACTAGTAGTAAAGGAAAGTCAAATGAGCTATATCAATCCTAGTCCATAAGTCCTAACTCTCCACTAATTCAATTAGTGAGAACTAGAGTCAATGAATCCCAATCATCAATTACTTGGACATTAGTAACTCAAGAGTTCCTAAGTTACCTTTCCAAGCCAAGAACATAAAACTCTACTCTAAAATCCAACCAAGCATTTCATCAAACACTTGGAAGGCATAAAAGGAAAGCATAGTAAAATTGCAAGAAAAGTAAATCTACACTACTCAATTTGCAAGGAATTAAACAACAACAAATCAAATGAACACAATTATTATGATTTACCTTGAATTGAATTGAAAGAGAAAGGGAGGAACAAAAGTAGATCTACAACAAAATGCAAGAACAACATAAAGGAAATTACAACAAAAGGATGGAAGAAGAATGAATGTAACAACAAGGAATTGAGAAGATAGAAGTAGAAGAAGATGAATTAAAATCTAGATCTAAGAACTAAACCTAATCCTAATTCTAGAGAGAAGTGAGAGCTTCTCTCTCTAGAAACTAATTACAAAGCTAAACTAAACTTAATTGGTAACTAACACCTAAAGTATGAAAAGTATGAAAAGTCCCTTGATTCCCCTTCAATCCTTGGCTTAAATAGCATCAGAAATGAGTTGAATTGGGCCCACAAGGCTTCTAAAATCGCTGGCCACGTTTGCATTAAGTGGGTCATGTGCCACCATCGGCGCGTCTGCGTACCGTGCGCGTGCGCGCCCCTATGCGCGATGCAACTATGGCAAATCTTATATCGTTTCGAAGCCCCGGATGTTAGCTTTCCAACCCAACTTGAACCGCATTATTTGGACCTCTGTAGCTCAAGTTATGGCCGATTAAGTGCGAAGAGGTCGGCTTGACAGCTTTCCGGTTCTTCCATTTCTTCATGAGTTCTCCAACTTTTCATGCTTTCTTTCTTCATTCCCTTGATCCAATCTTTGCCTCCTAAACCTTAAATCACTTAACAAACATATCAAGGCATCTAATAGAATCAAGGTGAATTAAATTTAGCTATTTTGAGTCCTAAAAAGCATATTTTCACATTCAAGCACAATTAAAGGAGAATATACAAAACCATGCTATTTCTTGAATAAATATGGGTAAAAGGTGATAAAATCCCCAAAAATCAATACAAAACAAACCGTCAAATTGGGGTTTGTCAGGGATCCCCCCCATCCCTGATAATTCTCCGAATTTTTGAACTTACTTAATAACCCTTACTTTATTTCTAATATAGGGGTTCTTTTAGTAATTTCACTCATTGAAAAATCCTAACTCTATTGTTCAAGATTTTATTTTATGGACTATAATTTGCTATGTTATATTTCTGGACTTATAATCTTGGATAAGATATGATTGTGTGTTTGTAATAATATTTTGTAGTTTATTTTTTAATTTTTTTTATATTTTTTATTATAATTTCCATATGAATATTAAACATAGGGAGATGGGGAATGGACCCCGCAGGAAATGCGGGAAACGCGGAGAACAGGGATGGGGACAATTATTCTCTCGTGGCGGAGAACGGGGCGGGGATGGGAATTAATTCTGGGGGCGGGGACGGGGAGGAAGAAGGCATCCCCCGCCCCGCCCCGCCCCGCCTCATTGACATCCCTAATCTAAAGGCTTCTTTTTTTATTTTTTTTTCATTTTAAATAAGGCCTAGCATACTTTCAGCATGTGGCCTTCAAACACAATTAACTATAGGTTGTTAACAATTGAAGACCCAATACACTTTTTAAAAAAATTCTAATACATTTTTTATTGGCCCAAAATTCAACACAAACTTCTCTTATTTATGAAAGAGTAAAGTATCGTTTTTATCCCTAACGTTTGGGGTAAATCTTATTTATGTCCCTAACGTTTAAATCGTCCTATTTGTATCCCTAACGTTTGTAAAAGTGATTCAATGTTATCCTGCCGTCAATTACACATCATGAACGCTTTAGTTTGAGTTTTAAAAATCCCTTCTTGAAGTTAGAATACAAATGTCTGAGATAGAATCGATGATCTACTCTGAAAAATAGCTCATCAAATGTTAAAACTAATTCCTACAACATTTACATAATTCACTTTTCTAGGGACATAATTGAATCTAAACACAAATAGTGGGTATAATATTAAAATCGACCACATCTAAGTGAGACCTAATTGAGAATGAATACATCCAAGTGAGAATAATTGAAAAATATAATATGATTTGTTAGTATAATTGATATTATGATAACATTGAATCACTTTTATAAACGTTAAGGATACAAATAGGACGATTTAAATGTTTGGGACACAAATATGACTTACCCCAAACATTGAGGACAAAAACGATACTTTACTCTTTATGAAATAAACCCCACGTACGGGGAATAAACAATTCTTCTATAAACCCATAAACAAGTTTCTTGGTAATAAAGCAGGAAAATTTTTGCCACGCCACTAAAATCTGTGCTATGTGTTGACAATGGAAGTGTGACAGCACCGAGGTGAATGCTTCACCTTATCCTGCCAGGTGCAGGTTAAAACTCACCAACATATCAAACATACATAAATTTCTGTATATCTGTATAAAACTTAAATCTGTATAATAGAGCGACCCTATTATGTTTATGTCAGAATATGTTCTCTCATTATAATTGTACCTTTGTTAAAACCTAGACATAATGAATGATCCTTAGTTAAAGCAAACAACAAAAATTTCCATAGTTTAATAAAGGAAAACCGAAAATAACACAAATAAAAATCTCGTTCCCTAGCCATAAGTCCACAGCACTCTTGCATTTTTTTTTTCTCTCTCCTTTAAAATGTGAGTCCTTCGATAGTAAGTTTCCTTAATTTCTTATTGAATTTTTCTGTGTTCTTTTTCCAAACTTAATGGAAGAAGTGAAATTATAGATAAAATTTAAAGCAAATGCTTACATCATATATATAGAAAATTAAGTAAATAAACAAAGAGAGTTCATAAGGAATACATGCCACGGAAAATGATGTGCTATTACAAGCAGTCATAATATTATTTTAAAATCCATTTAGCATTTTATGGAAGGGAAATCACATTATTTGACATTAATTAATAGCCGCTTAATTGACTCATAATGACTAGAATCACGGTTGTTTACTTGTTTGTTGTTTTCCCTAACCCTTCCAACATGAAAGGGACGTAAAAGGAGACATCCACATCAGAATATCACTTCTAGCTTCTAAGCAAAGCAGTAGGACGCAGTTTTTTCTTTTTTAAGGAAATATCACACTTAATTTTTTTTTGAATAAACGAGCATTTATACTCATAAAAGATGAAAACGCTGACATATCTACTCACATTAAATCGAAACTAAATTTATACACACACAAGATGTCTTTTGTGTGGCAAAAATACCTTGTCTTTAGAGGGTTGGAGTGCCACGTAGGGTACTTTTGTCACACGAAAGACATATTGCGTGGGTACAAGTTTAGTTTCGATCTAGTGTGAGTACATATATCAGCGTTTTCATCTTTTATGGGTACAAATGGTCATTTATTCTTTTTTTTTTTTAAATGAAGAACCAATCACTATTATTACTCTATCTACTAGATTAGAATCATTTTTTTGGATATAAGAAGCATGTATGTGTTTTGCATTATTGTGAAAAATATGGGTGCTAGACATAGATTTGAAAATAGTTTTTTCTAAAACAGAGATGAAGAAATCGGACTATCCAATTTCTTTGTAAAAAAATTAAGCTTACTAATCGGACAATTCGATTAGTGTGAAAGAAAAAATTTAAATTTTGGTGAAGGTAATCAGACTATCCAATTTGTGCTGCTGATACCACAGTTGCGTAAAACACTTATACACTCTATATCTAATTCTACACCATTTCCTCTCTTACATCTAAATTAAAAAGTGACTAGATTAATCACGTCTATTGTTGTAAATTATATCACGATGATCTAAAAATAATTAAGATCTTACATTCTCAAAATTAATCAAGTTAAATATGACAAATCAGCCTTTATGCACCAAATAATTCAGCCTTCAGCTTGCACTTCTGCTTTTGGATTTATAAACGAAAAAGTTCCCATTTAATTATTGAATTACCTTTTGTTAATTAAATTCTAGTTAAATTTTAGATAAGGATTAACTATTGACAATGAATGTCATTAACAAACTCCCAACACTCTCCCCATAAAAATCCTCTCGTACTTCTACCCTAACCAATAATTTATTTTTTAAAAATATAGAACAAAGTAAATAAATAAAATAGAATAAATCACTAAAATTGGTCAAGGTTCATCGTATTCATGTAACAAAATAAATAAATAAATAAATAATTTCGCTACTTTATCAGCATTATTTTTATTAATTTTTGTCAACTCTAATTTATAATGGTATTTAATGAAAATATTTTTGTAGATGTATTTAATAACAATATTTTTTTATGGTTATGTCTAATAAAAGTGTCTTTATAGATATATTTTCTAGATATATCTCTTTATATACGTGTTTAAAATATAATAATTAATTATTATTAATAATAAATTAGTAGATAGTATATTGATACCCTATACTTTTTCATAAATAAATAAATAAATAGAAAGAAATCGTGTGGCAAATATGTATGATCCTCTCAGTCTGAAATAATGGTTTCCAACTTTCCATTTTAAACCACATTTTCGAATATTTAACATTATTATTTATTTATTTATTTTCCTAAATTCGTCCCTTTATTTTATTCTTCTCTCTGCTTTCTCTTTCTGAGCTCACCACCACATCCTTTCTTCTTCTTCTTCTTCTTCTTCTTCTTCTTGAAGAAGTACATGGCTTCTCTTCAATTCTCTCTCTGAGATCCACAAGTTCTTGTCTTTCCACTCCCAATTTCCCATTCCACAAAACCCCACTTTCGAGGACTTCTCTTCTTTTCTTCCATTGTTCATAAGCTCATATATATTTATCCATTTCCCATTTAGTTGCGTTAGTGATTATCGCCACAGTAGATTCTCTAAAAGATCAGTTTTTTTTCCGCTGATTTTCCTCGCAGCAATTCATACTCCAACCTGATCTACTACTTTGCCCTTTCCAGCTAGAATTTTTGAGACTTCCAACAGTATTTTTCTCCCCTTTGTTTCCTCTTCCACTTTTGTTGGATTCTGACATAGTCGTATTCTAGTTCATGTTCCTGTTTTCTCAATCGTAGTTGTTGTATTATCTGCTGAAGTTTATTGGGTATGTTTTCTTATTGAGCTCTGTTGGGGTTTGAAGTGAAGGTTTTTCCTTTTACTTTTCTTTAATCTTATTTATTTATTAGCTCTTTGGGATATTTCTTTGCATTTTGATCATTCCCTCTTGATCCGGGAGTTCTAGTGCAAGTGTGGTTTTCCCTTTTTTCTGGGGTTTTGAAGTGGAAGTGGGAGTTCGGTTGATTTGGATTATACCCGAGAGAAGGGGCTGGTTGATGCAGCTTTTGCTTAAATAATTAAAAGTTCTTTTATGCTTAGTTTTGAAGATGCTGCCTGATCAGAGAAAAAAGGTAAAGTTACTCAGCTCATATGTATATCTTAATATGTTTTGGATTGGTGTTTTGTATTTTTTGGGGAGGAATTTAGTGGATGTTGAGGGGTAGGGAATGATATGTGTGGTGACTTGTGAATGTATCTATTGCCTATGTATGAATTTATACTCTTTTGGTGATTGAAATTTTGTTCTTTTATACAATCTAGTATTCTGTTTACTGTTTTAGTTGTGTGCTGGATATGGGGCTTGTGTGTGGTTAATAAATAATAATTGGTCTTGCAAATGTTTATGCTTCCCTGCCATATGCTAAATACTTTAGTTGGTTTATGAGAGGTCCTACAGAAAGTTTGTTTTTCACATAATTTAAAATGTTGTGGAGTGCTATTTTGGTTCCTGTGCTGTATCTAGACTATTGCAATGGATTTTCTATGCCTTTTTTTGGGGATGTTTCAAAATCTTCATTTTAATATGCTAAATCACTGATAACAAAGTCCTATTATCCAAGTTTTAATCATATTATGCAAGTAAAATACAATGATATTAGAGTTAAAGATGCCGAAGTACCCAACCACCTCCATTTTTGCTAAAGAGTGATCAAGTTTAACATACCCTGGGTGGTAACATAAATCATTGCGTAAATTTACTACGTGGAATGTGGATATGACTCTCAGAATTTGGAGCTACTAGAACCTTTGATGTTTATGAATAGGCCCAAACCTCATAAGGTTCTTGCAAATTTATGATATAAGTATTTGGACTAGAATACCTCTATTTCAGAATACAACATGCATGCATCTTGCGGAATGTTTAACTCTTAGCACAGCGTTTGGTTTTTCTTACTATCTTTACTAAATAGTGTTTGTTTTCTTTTAATCAAGTCATCTGTGGAAGTAGACTTCTTTACTGAATATGGTGAAGGGAGCAGATACAGAATAGAGGAAGTAATTGGTAAAGGAAGCTATGGTGTTGTTTGTTCTGCATATGATTCTCACACAGGAGAAAAAGTTGCAATTAAGAAAATCAATGACATATTTGAACATGTTTCTGATGCTACTCGCATTCTTCGTGAGATTAAGCTTCTTAGACTCTTACGTCATCCGGATATTGTGGAGATCAAACATATTTTGTTACCACCTTCTAGAAGGGAATTCAAAGATATATATGTTGTTTTTGAACTCATGGAATCTGATTTGCATCAGGTCATCAAAGCAAATGATGATCTGACACCAGAGCATTACCAGTTTTTCCTCTATCAGCTTCTCCGAGGCTTGAAGTATATACATACAGGTTCTGTTCTTTACATTTAGTTAATGGTTTGTTTCGGATTCTTCTTGTAGCATATTTGCTTTTGTTATTGCATAAAACTAGTTGCTTAATTATGAGCATCACAGCTGATTTCAAACTTCTCAATGTTATTGTAGCAAACGTTTTTCACCGAGACCTAAAGCCAAAAAACATTCTAGCAAATGCTGACTGCAAACTGAAGATTTGTGACTTTGGTCTTGCCAGAGTGGCTTTTAATGATACACCCACTGCCATATTCTGGACAGTATGATTATTCTTTTCCTTGAAACCTTCATCTTTAACATATCTCGTCTTTTTACTTCATCACAACTGAGTCCATTTTGTTTGCTCACAGGATTATGTTGCAACAAGGTGGTATAGGGCCCCTGAGCTGTGCGGATCCTTTTTTTCGAAGGTTTGATAAATGTTATCACTTCTATTTAATATACTTGATATATTTATATGACATTTATAATTGCTTGATCCAGAAAGTCTGGATGCTTATTTCTTTGAAATAGATTAACCAAAATTCTAATACATGCTAATACAAAATTTTTCTTCTAAATCTAATTTAAAACATTTTTGTATGCATCCTTATTCATATTGCTGTGGTACTATTCAATTTGCATTAAAAGCAAATATTAGATTGATCATGTTTGTGAATAAACATGAATAGTGTTTATCTACTTGTGTGTCTTTCACTGATCTATTATCCTTCACTCAGTAAATCACTATTGCCTGAACCATTTTCTTTTCAGTATACACCAGCTATAGACATATGGAGCATTGGCTGCATTTTTGCAGAACTTTTGACTGGAAAGCCTCTTTTCCCTGGGAAGAATGTTGTCCATCAATTGGATCTCATGACTGATCTTCTTGGAACACCATCTCTTGAAGCCATTGCTAGGGTCTGTTCTTCAGTTTCCCTTCCTCTTTGCAGTCTTGTGTGTGTTAGTTTTTACTTAATGCAACCTTGGTTGCATATCAATAGGTAAGGAATGAGAAAGCTCGGAGATACTTGAGCAGCATGCGCAAGAAGAAGCCAGTTCCTTTCTCCCAGAAGTTTCCTAATGCAGACCCCCTTGCTCTTCGTTTATTAGAAAGAATGCTGGCCTTTGAGCCTAAAGATCGGCCTTCTGCTGAAGAGGTTGAATTCTGAATTTCCATCCGTCTTTGGTTCAGTTTCTTTGGTAATCTTTTATTAACCTGGTATCTTGTGTATGATATTGTTAGGCGTTAGCGGATCCATATTTTAAAGGCTTGGCCAAGGTTGAGAGAGAACCTTCTGCCCAGCCAGTTACAAAGATGGAATTTGAGTTTGAGAGACGCAGGATAACAAAGGAAGATGTACGAGAACTTATATACCGTGAGATTCTAGAGTACCATCCAAAGATGTTAAAGGAATTTCTAGAGGGAGCAGAGCCAACAGGTTTCATGTATCCTAGGTATTGTTGTCTATGGCTGTAGCCGAACTTTTGTTTCATCCTTATTCTTTGCATTTCGTTAACCACTCAATACAATTTTTTATAATTGGCTATTCTCTAAATATCTCTATGTAACAGATTGAATTATTAACCATAAGCCATGCCATATTTGCTGGCTTTTTCTTAGTATTTAATTCCCCATGCAAGTGGACTTTGAAGGTAGAAGTTCTTTTGTAAATAATTAATGCTGAATGAGTATTTAGGGTTGATAAATCTTTTTTTTCTGTTACTTTATTCGATTGTATGTTTGTTCAAATGTAATAACCAAAGTTTTGTGCTTCATGGGATTGTAAATTTGACTTTTCAATCTGTCTCTATTTTGGCTAGATGTCCTTTGTTCATTTTTTATACCCCAATTGGTCCAACATGTCATGTTAGCCTTTGAATTTTGTTTTCCCTTTTGTGCTTTGGTGCTGTATTTTTTATCCTAACACCTTTTTCATCAGTGCTGTGGACCACTTCAAGAAACAATTTGCATATCTTGAGGAGCATTACGGCAAAGGTGGAACTGTTGTTCCACCAGAGAGGCAACATGCATCGTTACCCAGGTATCTTAATCTTGTTTATACTTGGGAAATGTTGCTTTGGATATTGTAGTTTTACCTCGTCAGGTCACTCGTTCAGCTGCTCTTCAATTGCCAACTCTTCTGACTGAACTCTGCTTGCAGACCATGTGTGTTGTATTCAGATAACTCGGTACAGAATACGGCTGAGGTGGCAAATGATCTATCCAAGTGTTGTATCAAAGAAGTTGAGAAACCACCCATGGATAGGAGCAGCGCTGTCCCTATGACTCGCCTTCCTTTGCAAGCTCCTCAAAATATTCAAGGTGAGATAACTGACTTTACCATGCAACTTTTGTTTCTGCATGGTCAAATAAAACAGTTTGTACCAAAGAAATAGATCCTGCATGAAGGTTTAATGTTTCTTATCCTCTCTTCAGGTGCTGCGGCAAGGCCTGGAAAAGTTGTTGGTTCAGTAATACGCTACAACAACTGTGGGGTAGCAGTAACAGCAGAGACTGAGCAGCGGAGGGTTGTTAGGAATCCAACTGTTTCAGCTCAGTATGCTGCTTCGAGCTGCTCATATCCGAGGAGAAGCAACCCTAGCTGTAAAAATGAGAGGGCGGAAGATGATGGGATTGAAGGCTCGAACGGACTGCAGCCAAAGCCTCAATACATGGCAAGAAAAGTTGCAGCTGCTCAAGGAGGACCTGGTGGTCAATGGTATTGAACATTGGATATGATGAACATGTGGCCAACAACAACTGCATTGCGCTATGAAGCTCTCCTACACACTTAATCTTTGATTATCTTAAAAGTAATTTGAAGTGGCATAACCTTGATCACCATGAAACAGCTGAAGAGCTTTAAGAGACTCAAGATTTTAAGAAGTTTGTAGCTCTTAGGTCATGCGAAATTTGCATAATCAATTTGAAAGTTAGAAGGGGTTCTCCCCATGATCCAATTGATGGTTTACTTTGCACTCTAATTGGTTGATTACAGATAACTGAAGCCTGAAGCTAGAGTAGTTGCTTCACTGCAGAACAGAAGTCTTTAGTTTTGTATTATTAGTATATCATTCATTTGGCACAATTCCAATGATATATGTATTATTTTAATCTAATCTTAGTCAAGATCAAGGTACCCTCTTATGTATGTTCAACAAAGTGGCTAGAGAATTTTAATTCAACAAATGCATTATCTTTCTCAATGAGTGACTTTTTATTTTGGTAGCGAGTGAATATTTCTACATGCCTAGTAAGTGTAACCTTTTTTATGTTATCATGCATTCGATATTTCATCCTCTAATAACCACAAAATAATTAACTAACTACTAAAAATATTATTTTGGTTCCTGAAATGTGGAAAATAAATTACTGCGGGAAATATTATTTTATTTGGTTTTTCTATCAAAGCTCTTGGAGTTTTATTGAATCGGCTAAGCAAAGAAAGTGATTCATTTGGACCCAACAAAAATAGGAAAAGTTTAAATTATAGGCTCGAAATGCTACGAAGAGAACCCAAAAGAAAACTACAATGACTTTTCCTAATAATAAGAGAGAATAGAAATGCTTGTGAAATCTAAAACTAATTCTAGATAAGAAGATGATATGGAATCTGAGAAAGAGAGCGAGTATTATTACCTGTGAGGGAGGGAGGCAGGCAAGCAAGCATCACGTTTTCTGTTCTTTTTACAGTGAGTGACAAATTTGCCCTTGACTCTCCCAAGTCCCAATCCCATGTTCCGAAGGTGGTTGTGTACCTCTCTCCCTCACTCCCTCCCCACCTTCCCACTAATAACCGCCAAACCCAAACCCACCCTCCTCAACTCCCTCACGCGCCTTTCCATATCCACGCGCCACTCTTACTCATCTAGAATGGGCGACACCAACCGGATCCCTTCCATCGACAAAGCTGACCGCTCCGAACTCCTCCGCTCCCTCGAATCCTCACTCGGATCCTCATTCAGCTCCGAACCCCTCCGACCCGAACCGAATCCGCTTATAATAGTCATCTGCGGCCCCAGCGGCGTCGGCAAGGACGCACTCATCCAACGCCTCCGGGACTCCCGCGGCAACCTTCACTTCGTCATAACCGCCACCACGCGCCCGAAGCGCCCTACCGAAGTTCACGGCCAGGACTACTACTTCGTCTCGAAGGAGGAGTTTCTCTCCATGGTGGAGGGCGACGAGCTTCTCGAGTACGCGCTGGTGTACGGTGACTATAAGGGCGTGCCAAAGCAGCAGATCAGAGAGTTCATGGCGAAGGGTTACGATATTGTGCTTAGGGTTGATATACAGGGTGCGCAGACGCTAAGGAAGGTACTGGGGAAATCGGCGGTGTTTATTTTTCTGGTGGCGGAGAGTGAGGCGGCGATGGTGGAGAGGCTGGTGGATCGGAAGACGGAGACGGTGGAGTCGCTGCTTGTGAGGATAGCGACGGCGAAGGAGGAGGTGAAGCACGTGAAGAATTTTGATTATTGTGTAGTGAATGCCCAGGGGAAGCTTGAGAATGCGGTGAAGCTTGTGGAGTCTATTATTGATGCTGAGAAAGCTAGGGTTAGACAGAGGAGTGCCGTCATATAGGTATTATTACTAAGCAAATATGCATTGTTTGCTTTCTTGCTTGTGTTCTTTGTTACTAATAGTGTGATTGTGGATTTGTGATTCCTGTGTTATGTAAATTCCAGAATGCACCATAGAAATTTGTAGGGTTTGATCTACTGTTAGGGATTGGATTCTCTATAGTGAGCTCAATGAGTTTTTTGCACAGGTTGTATAGGTGTATGTATGATTGATTGATATAGTTTATTCATTACTCTCTTCATTTTATGTTAATCTGTTGGGTTTTTTATTGCATTGCTTTCAAGTTTAAAATTTGTGTGTAAATACTGCAATTTGGAGAATAAAAAACTTCCACAAATTGGAGATTTTCTCTGCCGGAATGTGTTGACTTGTGTGTCATTCATTTAACTATTTACTAGTTCTGTTTGTGTACCTGCCTTTTCTTGATAATAATCATGAAGTGACAAGGTTTGCTATTTTCTTATTTTAACAAGAACTGCTGCATCCTTATGGATTGATATCATTATCAACTATGATAAAATCACATGTTATGTTGTAACTAATAGTATTATAAGCGATTTGCAATACTCGGTGATTAATCTTTCACGAGTAACACTTCTTTTATTTTCTTTGCTACTTGAAGTGAAGCTCATATGCTGTCTCTCTGCCATTTTTCCCCGTAGGTTTTTGATGTATAACAGCTGATATGCTGAGGAATCTACTACAATTTTCGCTCTTCTGGTTGTCATTGACAAGCACTACGTTCTTGATGATATCTTCATGGTTAGAGACATGTCATAGTGCTGTCTCTGATTCTTGCTGCTGCTGGTCAGCAACAGCATCAGATGGAGTAAGTGTTGAATTCTTGGTGAACAGAATTTAGCAGTGCCTAATATGATTTGTTTAATTTTGTTCGTTGATCTGGTAGGATATTTTGATGCAGACATTCAATTGAATTCACTGGATGAAAAAGTGCACTGATCTGATGTAAGCTTTCAAACTGATTCATGAGACAATGGAATTAATCAGAGCTGTATTCAGCTCAAACTTAAATGCAGTTTTTACCTTTTTATATACTCTGTTAAGATTTGGATATGCTTAGTAAGGATATGGAAAATCTGATGGAACTCAACTTCATTTTTACACCTTATCTACTATCTTCTAGAGTTCCAATTTTATAAAATGCATATCATAACTAATGGATGACTAAAATTAGAATGACGAGACAGAATAAAACCAAAGAAAAAGTATATTTGTAACAAATGAAAAACCATTGGCTTAAGCTTGTAAGTTAAGTCCATTCTGTTTTTCGTGTACGCTAAATTAAAACCAAAATATTTCGCAAGCTAAATCTGCTCAAGGTGTCACAATATGGTCCTTTAGTTAGTTATATCCCCTTCTTGCTTTCTTTTGTAGCTTCTATTTTTTCCCTCTCCACCGAACCCCTTTCTCTTTGCGCATACGCTTTCTTTCTGGGATGGGACCCAAACTAAAACGAAACATGGTTTTGCTAAGACCCTATTACTATTGAATTCTTAAATTAATTTTATAATAATGTAATCATTCTCTTAGAATAATCAACTAACATAATAATATTGGTTACTTAATTTAAGAAAAATAACAATATATCAATGCAGCATATACTTTGTTAAGATTGGTGTATTCCCATTGTTCATTGTACAAGATGGGCAGCATGTATATATGAAACATTAGCAGCGTAACTAGTAACTAGCTATAAGCTGTAGCCTTCAAAGTAACTCGTTAATTATTTAATCAATCATTAGTATTATCTTATTAGTAGTATAATTATTTGTAACAAGCAACTCATTTTGATATAGATTTTTAGTCAGATAAGTACGGCAACATGTACATTGTACGTGCACTCCAAGCGTCTCACATGGGTTATTTTAATAATCAGATGTGCATATTAACTCAGAATCACGATAATAACAATAATATTTCTTGTATTTCTTTTTTTTTTTTGAATTCTAATTTTTATTATTTATTTACTTTTAATCATGCTCTAGTTTTTTAATGCTCGGACTTGTATGGATTAGGATTACTCTATACTCTATGGTCTATACATCCGAAACAATTTTTGCAGAGTTTTTAATGGAAAAAAAAAACGGCGTGAATGAAAAATGATACTTTTTGTTTTTGATATTTGAGTAGTAATGGTGTTTTTTTTGAAATGTGAACTGTTAGGGTGTTATTCTCAAATGTGGAACCGATTTGTAAGAGGTACAGAAATTAGACTGTTCGATTTGTGAGAAGTACATAAATCGGATAGAGAAATTTTTATTAAAAAAATAAAAAATTTGAGGTACAAAAGTCGGATTTGCTGATTTGTATATTTTTCACACTTTTAAAAAACACCAAAAATTACAATGTTAGATTATATCACTACTTTTATTTTTATAAAAAAAAAAAAACCGAAAAGTGATGGGCAGAGTTTTTTACTATTATTATTATTTTTATATTAACCACTAGGGACCAGGATGCTTGGTCAATTGTTCATTCATACATCATAATTATTGACTAACAATAATGATATAAATAATATTGTTCAACGAAAAGTTTGGGGATAAAAATTATTAGGTCAACTCCCGAACAAGATCAACTTGTTTTGCTTCTCGAGTTCTTCATATACCAAATCAAGTTCATGCTTGAATAGATAATAGATTACTATATGTATGGTGGGATTTGGTAAATGAAGAGGGCTAATTCCAACTTCTAAATCATAAACCATGTTGTAATTATTTTTTGGGCCAGAGCTCCTCCATTCAAAGACTAAACAACTAGAACAGAAGTACAGAACTATAACTTGTCTTTTTAATACAATAATCAATTATTTTCTCCTTTTTTGAATGTCAAAAAGGTTTAGAAGACTAAACTAGTAGTTAACAAACATATTAAAATTGATGACCCTGTACGGAGTGGTATGTATCTTTAAGCTTATCAATTAATGTCAAAGCTTGTGAGTTGTGAAAGGAACCGTATATTGGTAAAAGACAACCTAATTTCTTAATATAAATGGCTAGTTGATTTTTTTCATGTTAAAGAGTTTATAACACAAGAAAATAATAATTAAGATATTGACACGTATTATATTAATTAGTTTAATTAAATATGTAAAATCATCCAATAATATTTGATTATAAATAATGAAATTTCATGGAAAGAGAAAGCAATCCAATGATTACAGAAAAGTTACATGGAGAAGCAAGTTAACCCTTTCCCCAAGTTACTAGGATTGCCAGCAAAGCATAAGCAACTTGTTCAAACATTTCATGGCAAGAGAAGCTTGGCGTCACTCTTCACCCAACATTCCACATAAGAAACTTACCCTCTAAGCTCTTCCATTTCATTCATCTATAAAATCCACATTTTCCTCAACAAAATCTCATTTCTTTTTCAACATTCTCCATCACATGTTGTAGTGTATATATATATATATATTAGTATTTTTTTTTCCCATGATGGAACATAACCGTTCTGAGGAAGGAGATGGAAGCATTCATGTACAAGTTGGTGAACTCCAGAGGCTCAGCAATGCCTACAGCAGCACAAGCAACACAGTTTTCGAGCCGCGAAGCAGCATAGGAACGAGGGACAGCAATGGTGCTGATGTGTCTTCAGCAACTTCTGGAGTTGCTGCACCAGAAAAGAAGCTGACCCTTTTTGCTCTAAGGCTTGCAGTGCTTGAGAAATCAGCAACTGGCCTTGGAACTCTTGGATTCATTTGGGCAACCGTTGTTCTCCTTGGTGGCTTCGCCATCACGTTAGAGAAAAGCGACTTTTGGTTCATCACAATCATACTATTGATTGAAGGGACTAGAATCTTCAGTAGGAGCCATGAACTTGAGTGGCAGCACCAAGCAACATGGTCTATTACTGATGTTGGAATCAACAGTTTCAAGATTCTAAGGTCAACTTCAACCTCAATTTTTCAAAGCATCAAGAGGCTCTTCATTAGGCCTATCATTGGATCAGAACAGAGCAAACAGAGGATTGACAGAGTAGTTAATCCAGAGCAGAAGAATTTCGCAAGGACGACGACACGAGTGTGGATTAGCTCTGATGTTCCTCTTCTTCCATATGTTGAATGGTTTTCCCTTTCAAGGAATATCAGCAGGATTCTCTATTGGCTTCAGCTTCTATCTGCAACTGCTTGTGTTGTTCTCTCATTGATAAAACTCATCAGTCATGATTATGGAGAAGTGGAAAAGGGAGACACTGATAAGAGGAACCGAAAATCTGCGCTTTTTATCTTCTACTCTTTGGCTCTGGCTGAGGCATTGTTGTTCTTGG
Organism: Arachis ipaensis; assembly: GCF_059453495.1. Classification (NCBI taxonomy): domain Eukaryota; kingdom Viridiplantae; phylum Streptophyta; class Magnoliopsida; order Fabales; family Fabaceae; genus Arachis; species Arachis ipaensis. Next base: position 5,287,477 of record NC_142439.1, on the reverse strand, counting down.
CAGAGAAGGCTTATTGGGAATGGAAAATAAGTTACTGCAAATTGTTGGAAGAGGTTAACAAAGAGTGTGAGTTGGGGCCAACAGGCATGGTTTCTATTAGGAGATTCTTTTATGACTCGTATTCGAGGTGTGTCAATGGAAGCATATTTGATGGCTTGAAGATGGACATGGTTACTCTTGCTATGGATTTCCTGGCCTCAAATTCTCCTGATGAGCAGCTCATTGGGGCTAGAATACTTCGCCGGTTCGCAGTGAGTGCACGATTTGCTGATGACACTCTTCAGAAGATTGGAATTTCCGTAATTGTTGTGGAGAGACTAGTTGAGATGTTGAATTGGACAGATCAGAATGATGAAGAGATTAGGCTTTCGGCTGCAGAGATTTTAGCTGAACTAGCAGGCAAGAAGCAGAACTCGCTTCGCATTGCTGGGATACCTGGAGCTATGGAGTCAATATCAAGTCTTCTCCAAACTAACAGGCATTCTAATCCTGCAGCTGATGAAATTGGAGAAAAGAAGCTCATATTTGATCATCCAAACTATGGATTCTGGACATTTAACCAACATGGACTCCGGATTTTGAAAAAACTCGCACGCGATCATGACAACTGTGGAAAGATTGGAAACACAAGAGGCCTGCTACCCAAGATCATTGAATTCGCACATGCCGAAGAAAGATTGCTGAAGAATGTGAATGTCACTCCTTCACAAGTTGTGACTGTGAAGAGATCACTTCAGCTTATGAAGATGCTGGTTAGCACAACAGGCTCAACTGGGAAACAACTTCGAAGAAAGATTTCTGAGATAGTTTTCACAATCAGCAATATCAGAGATATTCTGAGGTATGGAGAGAACCACCCTCTTCTACAGAAACCGAGCATTGAAATTTTAACTAGTCTTGCTTTGGAAGAGGATGTGAAGGAGCGAATTGGAGGCACAGGTGGAATACTTAAGGGATTGTTCAACATATTCTTCAAACAGAACATTCCTGAAAATCAGATAGATGTAACAACTGCTGCTGGAGAGGCCTTAGCAATGCTGGCATTAGAAAGCAAGATGAATTGCCATCGAATTTTGAAGTTGAAAGTACTCGAAAAGCTTGTAGATTCGTTGAAATCTCCGATGCTTCGTGTCCATGCTGCTAGGATTCTTAGAAACCTATGCTCCTACAGTGGATCAGAATGCTTCAACCAGCTAAAGGTTGTTACGGCCGCAGCACCAACAGTAAGTTTTACTCCCACCATTATGATCTTGTGTTATCAGAATGAGAACTTCATGTTATGTTTCTATGCAGATAGAATTTTAACAAATTGCTGAATTATGCAGATACTTCTGGCAATCAAATCAGAAGAAAACAAGCTACAAGAAGTCATGGTTGGATTAGCAGCAAATGTTTTCACATTCATGTCCTCTCAGGAATCAAGCTATGTATTTCAAGAAGCTGGAATCACTGAAGTTGAACTGGCAAGTATACTAGTACATATCCTCAAGAAGCACAAGTATCCGGCAACAAAGGTGCCGAGGATAAGGAGGTTTGCGATAGAGCTTGCGATTTCGATGATGAAAGACAAAGCAGAAAACATAGATACCTTCAAGCATATGGGAATGGAGAAGGTACTAGAAGGTGTATTAGAAACCACATCAGAGCTTGAAAGCTTCAATGTTTTCTCTGGTACTGTTGGATTGAACAGGCACAATCTAACAATTCACTCACTGGTTGAGACAGCCTTGAAGTTGCTGGAAAACAGGTGAAGCAATACATCACTTTTGAACCATATTGTAAAATCAATATCCATGTTAACCTTGAGCAAAAATTGTAAATTTGTAACACTGTTGTTTGTTTTGTGTAAATGTGTATTCTCCCACATTAATTTTGATTTTGGTTTTTGGTTCTTATGGTTATTTATTTATTTTTTCCCTCTAGATTTTGATTCTTCAGTCGAAGAATCAATGCTTTATTGATTTGTATCAGTAAGGACCAATTATTAATGAAAATCCAGGAGGAACACTTTTCAGTACTATACTCCATGTCATCTATATTTAGACCAGAATCATAGTTAAAGTTGTAATCTTCAACAAAGGTTCACAATTAAATAGTAGCCCTTGTATCTTGGTGATGCAGCCAATAAAAATCTAAGTAAAAATGAGTCAGAAGAATCTTGAAGAAATTGGCATTATTAACCAATCCAAAAATTTATCAACCACTTTCTGTCCTGAGGTAAAAAATTATCCAAATAAAATAGTATAATTCTCTGACTAATGAACAAAACAAAACGCCTTCAAATGGATCCAAAACACCAAGTGTAATAAGTAGTCACATAATGGAATTCTCCTAAAAATGCTGCTCAGTTCCTACTCCTGAATTATTTACAAATCAATGAACAAAAAATTGTAGAATCTTCTTGACCCGGGATCTTAGGCAATCACTTTGGAGACCACTCCTGCACCTACAGTTCTGCCTCCTTCTCTCAACGCAAATCTTTGTCCTGATCATACATAAATGTGATTACGGTCTGATCGTATCGTTAAATTTAGCTACAAGAAAGTTGCACATATGAACTTAAAGTAAATAGTAACTATAATAATTTGCAGTTTCTATAAAGACTAGATTATGAGTTGAATCCACTCATAGTAATTTTATACAATATAGAGAATGAAGAATAGTTATATGATATATCTTGTTTAGATAACATTAGTTCATCCAAAAACTGAGCTATAGGCCTGATTTCTTAATATCTTGGTAGAACTTTCTATTCTGACCATGATATCAATTTGCTTTAATTCAAAGATCACATTAGCTAGTAGTCAATGACTCAACGTCAGTAATTGATTCTACGAAGGCGATATCACAGATGATTCAGGATCTTTGTCTACTATGGCATATCTAGTGTTCAACATACCTGCTTCAAGAGGAACAGGTGACATCAGCTCAAAATTTGCAGTCACATTATCACCAGGCATGACCATCTTAACATTTTCAGGTAACTGCACCTTTCCGGTAATATCTGCAGTCCTCATGTAAAACTGAGGCTTATAATTAGAGAAAAATGCAGTATGACGACCTCCTTCATCTTTAGAGAGGACATAGATCTCTGCTTCAAACTTCTTATATGTTTTCAATGTGCCAGGCTTGGAGATAACCTGTAATTTTAACAGAGAATAAGTTTGTTAATTCGCATAAAGCGAATACACAAACCTAAGTGAAATGGTGAAACTACAGCCTATTCTTAGTTATTTTCTTTGACTTGATCTCTCTCTTTTGGCTGTCTTGATATGCATTGGTTCAGTAAGACATTGTCAGTTTTCGACTTTGATATAAAGTGTTGGATCAGTGCCCCAAACTTATGTCACATAATTTCACTCACCATTCCACGCTGTATATCGTCACGCTTCAGGCCACGTAGAAGAAGTCCCACGTTATCACCAGCCTAGAAACACTCAGATTAGGATAACCAATTTATCAATCCAATCCAAGGGAAAAAGGAAGGTTTATGGAACTTAAATGATTTTACTCACTTGTCCTTGATCCAAAATCTTCTTGAACATTTCCACACCAGTAACAGTAGTCTTCATAGGTGCACCCTGTGGACAAAAATAAATGAATAGTAGAACATATATTATTAAGAAAACCACTCATGGACATGATAATAGTGATTCATGTTTAACTCCCCTATGTACCTGTGTTAGTCCTAAGATTTCAACCTCCTCACCGACTTTGATGGTGCCTTGTTCAACACGACCTGTCGCAACCGTTCCACGCCCCTTAACATTCAAGAAAGAAGGCAGTAATGAATGTTAATAATGACATTTCAACTCCCTCATTTTGCTCTTGCCCCCTTCATATATTGGGAATTATGAACATCACCACCAAAAATTGCAGTGCAATATGAATGACATACTTAATAAGAATAATTATGATACATGTGTGCCATATCTACTTACCTGAATAGAGAAAACATCTTCTATTGGCATTAAGAAAGGCTTATCAAGTTGCCTTACAGGATCAGAAATGTATGCATCCACAGCATCCATTAATTTTAAGATAGCCTTCTTTCCAAGTTCTTCATTTGTCCCCTGCAAGGCAGACAGGGCTGAACCTCGAACAATTGGAATCTCTTCCCCAGGAAACTTGTAGAAACTAAGTAGCTCTGCTCAAAAAGAAAGGTTGTTTGCCGATAGATGCATATCCATTGTATAAATAATCAAGAAATGAAACATTATTAAGTGTGTTAAGAATTCAAATAAAAAAAGATATGACATAATGCTTCATACCGCGAAGCTCCATCTCAACAAGTTCAAGTAACTCTGGGTCATCAACAGCATCAACCTTGTTTAGAAAACAAACCAATGATGGCACACCAACCTATCATAGCAAAAACAAACAAAACAACTTATGGTTTTGCTATTCAGTTAGATTCTAGGAAAACTTGGTTTCTTACTTGTGTATTTAAAAGAATGAAGTATATGAACCTGTCGAGCAAGCAGTATATGTTCCTTCGTTTGAGGCATCGGCCCATCCGGAGCAGAAACCACCAGAATTCCACCATCCATTTGAGCAGCTCCAGTTATCATGTTCTGTAATTTGGCCAAATCAATCAAAATGAGATCAGAGTCTTACACAAACACAAGAGCATTCATTATGCATAAACACTACCTTAACATAGTCTGCATGCCCCGGGCAATCAACATGGGCATAGTGCCTCTTTGCTGTCTCATACTCTACATGAGCCTGCAAGTTTCAAGATCAGAAAGTGTTGGCAAAATTTAAGTACTAAAAGATTTAGGTCTGAACCATTCACAATATGCATTGAACAAAGACATAAAAAGAACTAGTTCTCACTGTAGCAATAGTGATTCCTCTTTTCTTCTCCTCAGGAGCCTTGTCTATCTCCTCAAAGGCAATGGCCTTGGCTTTACCTTCTTCAGATAACACCTGTTTCCACAGCACAAGAACTGAATCACACACACAAAAATCCATGGCTAGATTAAGTACTAGGACATGAGAAATAAACCCCAGACCTTTGTAATTGCAGCAGTTAGTGTGGTTTTTCCATGATCAACATGCCCAATGGTTCCCACGTTAAGATGAGGCTTTCTGTAACACAAACAATTGATAGATTGATCCTTGGATAGAAATGAAGCATTGAACTTTCTTTATGTGCATCGTATATATGCAATGATGAAAATTGAAGGTAAGATGCAAAAAGAGACTTACGTTCGAGTGAAAGTGGCCATAGATCTCCGAAGAGAAACAAGGGACGACAAAGGAGATGATTCATCAGTGCTGTAGAGGGAAGAAGGATGATGGGATAGGACACGATGGAATGAAGAGTAAGAGAGAAGAAGGCGCTTAGAATTTGCGTTTCTGAGAGCAAATGAAGCCATTGAGAGGAGGATTGAAGTGAGTGTGAAAGTGGAGAGTGTTAGGTTGTTATGTTGCTTGGGAATGTGTTTAACTGACACGTTCTTCAACAGAATCCGCAAAAACCTACGCTCAAATCAACTAACAAACTCTACACGTCACTTTCTTGCTTTTAAACTACAATCATCCTTGTACCTCGTATAAACCTTTAAACAAAATTAGAATGAAACCCGATGCACGCTATAAATTAATGATAGTATATAATAAATATTAAAAATATTATATTTTTGTACAATTAAATTAAATATGTGTAAATTAAAATTAAATTTAAAAAATGTTTTATTTAAAATAATTTGTAGTATAAAAGATTTGGATATTGGAGTTATATAAAGTGATATTTTTATTTGGTACTTTAATTTTTGTATTTGTTTTGGTTGATTATTTTCTTATGTGGGCTCGTCCTTTTTTTATTGGTTATTGTTAGAGTTTTTGCTTTCTTTTTTCTGTCGTAGATTCTTATAAAGGCATGTTTTTTTATAAATTGTTGAGTTATATACATTTTGAGTAAAGTATCGTTTTTGTCCCCAACGTTTGGGGTAAATCCTATTTGTGTCCCTAACGTTTAAATCGTTCTATTTGTATCCCTAACGTTTGTAAAAGTGATTCAATGTTATCCTGCCATCAATTACACATCATGAACGCTTTAGTTTGAGTTTTAAAAATCTCTTCTTGAAGTTAGAATACAAATGTCTGGGATAGAATCGATGATCTACACCGAAAAATAGCTCATCAAATGTTGAAACTTGATACGTCACATGTATCCTCGGTCGCCCGGCATACTCGGCATGCAAACATTCGAGGCCGACGTTACATCAACTGCCCGATAATCTCGGCACGTGCGCAGATAAGTTCGGCCTCAGCCAATCGAAGAAATAGGAAACGTGCTCAACAAACTTAATCACTAAAACAGAATATCATAACCAAACCTACAAACTAGGACTTATCCACTAACGGTAAAAACAACTCCTATAAAACCGAGCTAATATCCTCGGTTAAGGGTCAGGTTCTATCACTCTCAATCTTCTACTCTTTACTTTAAACTCATTCACTGAGAATCATTACTGACTTGAGCGTCGGAGTATCTTGTGTAGGTATTTCTGCCGCGGTGTTTGACCTCAGCCGACGTAAAGCTCTTCCTCCTTGGTGGCGACTTACTCGGAAGCGCTTAAGCTCGGCCTCCCTAGTGTTCGGACGAACCACTTGGCGCCCACCGTGGGGCCGGAGTACATCTAACCCCACTTTTTCCTTCGTTTAGTCTTCTACTCTATTTTGCAGGATTCCCGATCCTCGAACATGGCTGACAAGGAAAGTCCACAACTATCACAGGACGACCTCCTGGCTCGAATCGCCGAGCTTCAAGCGGAAGTACGAAGAATAGCCGAGCTGTCTACACAGAACAATGGAGAAAGCTCCAAAGGCTCGGCTCAAGACACTGCAGACCCTTTAAACATCGTCCCGCCAAAGGAGAAGCTCACCCTCGACAACCCCTTATCCGAGGAGATCACAAATTACCAGATGCCAAAAAACTTTACGCTGCCCACCGCACTGGAGCCATACAAGGGGTTCGGCGACCCCCGAGCCCACGTGAAGAAGTTCCAATCAATGATGTTCTTCAACGGCCCTAACAATGAGTCCGTTCTCTGCCGAGCATTCCCCACCTACCTTGATGGTGCTGCGTTACTCTGGTTTTTTAAACTTTCCGCAGGTTCAATTTTTTCCTTTGAGGATCTCGCCAGATCATTCATTGATTATTTTGCTGCATCAAGAATCTACGTACATGGATCGGACTATCTCGGCACCATCAAACAGGGTCAGCACGAGAGTCTGAAGGACTACATGACCAGATTCGCTGACGCCACTATGGAGATCCAGGACTTAGACCCGGCCGTTCACCTGCACGCTCTCAAGGCCGGCCTCAGGCCCAGCAAATTCTGGGAGACCATTGCCATACCTAAGCCAAAGACGCTAGAGAAATTCCGAGAAAGGGCGGCAGGCCAAATGGAGATCGAAGAACTCCGAGAAGCCCAAAAATCGGACAAACAACCACATCGGAGAGACGAAGAAAGAACTTTCAGATCGCTAGGCAGCAGAGACACTAAGAAACTTTCCAAGCCCACGTCGAAATACAACACATACACCAGATTCAATACAAGAAGAGAAAACATCATCAGAGAAATCCTCAACGCCAAAATCATAAAGCCACTAGCTCGAGCAGGGAACTACCAGGATCAAAGGTTCGTAGATAGGACAAAGTATTGTGCCTTCCACCAAGAGTTCGGTCACACCACGGACGACTGCATCGTCGCGAAGGACCTCCTGGAAAGGCTGGCACGCCAAGGGCACTTGGACAAATATATCGAGAGCCGGAAGGGCAGAAGAGGAAACTCGGACAGGGTTGAGAACAAGCAAGCAGTGGCCGATGACAACAAAAAAGAGAGGACGACTCCTGATCCACCAAGAGGAGTCATTATCCACATATCAAGGGGATTCGCAGGCGGAGGTCAAACAAGCTTGGCCAGGAAGCGAAGCTACAGGACGATGCTAGCAATCGAAGGAACCATACAACCAAAGAAGGACAAAGATCCAGACGTCACAATATCCTTCAACCAAGCAGACTTCAGATCGGCAAGCCCTAACCTCGACGACCCCGTGGTAATCTCCATCCAGGTCGGAGAACTGTTGGTAAGAAAAATGTTGCTGGATCTAGGTAGTAGCGCTGATGTTTTATTTTATTCTACCTTTATAAAAATGAAATTATCAGAAAAATTGATACAGCCCTCCTCGGGAGAGCTAATTGGGTTCTCCGGAGAGAGAGTCCCATCATGGGACACATATGGCTAAAGACCACAATGGGAGAAATCCCTATGTCAAAATCAATTGATATTCAATACCTAATAGTAAACTGTTACAGCCCTTATAATTGGGACACCAAGACAAGGGAAACTTTTCGACCAAATGCTCATTCAGATAGAAGGAAAACTCCTCGGGTACACTCCTCACCTTAACAAACATCGACTTAAAATCCTTAAACGAAGATTTATAAAGAACAAAGATAGCTCGACGCGGATAACTGCTAAGATTTACCCACAGCCCGCGTCCCATCCCCTTAGCCTGAAACAACGAGAAGAAAAGCCTTAGAGAAGGGGGGTAACCCAGTAACTCCATCAATACCTCGAAAGCCCGTACAAAGCCCCAAGAATTAGGGTGCAGCTGGGTAGGGGCGCAGTTCAACCAGTACAAAACCCCACACTCAAACTCGGTAAAAGGCAGTTTGACCCCCAACTCAGTAAACAAACAGCTGTACATATAAAAGAAAGACCAATCCTTCAACTGGTCACAGACTCGGTCCTCTTTACCACAGGGCAACAACTCTATCCTAATGTTACTACCTTTCCTAACCCACAAATCCGACCCCAATAACTTTACCGACTCCTCATCATCAAACTGAGACGCATATTCCCTTACCCTGGCATCAACCCACCCACGCGGATCAACCGCATCACAGTTCTCCATTCCAGACAAAGAAAGAATAAAGCACAAAAAAGTAGAAGAAAACGCAAATTTAGCACTGACCTTTGCTAGACATTCTCAGACAGGAAATCAAACCAAACTCCTTTTTTTCCAGAAAACAGCAGCAAATAGGAACTACAAAAAGTAAAGGTAATAAAGAAGTAACCCTGGTAATAAAGAACTAATTCCTACAACATTTACATAATTCACTTTTCTAAGGACATAATTAAATCTAAACACAAATAATGGGTATAATATTAAAATCGAACACATCTAAGTGAGACCTAATTGAGAATGAATACATCCAAGTGAGAATAATTGAAAAATATAATCTGATTTGTTAGTATAATTGATAGTAGGATAACATTGAATCACTTTTATAAACGTTAAGGATACAAATAGGATGATTTAAACGGTAGAAACACAAATAGGACTTACCCCAAACGTTGGGGACAAAAACGATACTTTACTCATACATTTTTTATTGTGTTGTTTGTTCTATCTTTGCATGTATATTCTTCTTTCGAAGATGTGTCTTGAATTTGTATGGTTTTCTTTTTTGTTACTCTCTTAGGCCGCGTTTGTTTTTAGAGAGAGGACAAAACATGACAGTGAGACAGAGACAATAGGACGGAGACACTAAATTATTCTTTGTGTATTGTATTTGGATACGATGTACAAGACACTAATGTAATGTCCAATATTATGTTTGGATACACATGGATAAAATTAAAATATTATATGAAATGACTAAAATAGCCCTGTGTTTCCAAATTTTTTACATCAAATATAAACTAATTTAATAGAGAATAAGAATACGTAGGAGTACAAACAGAACTTAAAAAAATGTTTGAAGAGGCAAAAAATTTTAATAAAAAAATATATAATAGTATTTATATTAAAATAAAATTTATAAATATATTTATTTTATTTTTAAATTTATTATTAATATGTAGGAATACATCTGGTTAAGATTGACAAAAAAAATAAATCTGAGTTTGATTAATAAAAAATTTTGTTTAGGTTAATAAGCCAAATTAATTTTAAATAAAAAATCAGTTTTAAAAAAGAATCCATTTTTACATGAAAAAAAATTAGTTTTTGCACATAAAAATATATTTTTATTTAGAAAACCTATTTTTTTTATCTAAAAACTGATTTTTCTTTTCAAAAAGCTTATTTTTTTAAATTATATAAAATCAATTACAACTTATAAATTATTTTTTAGTATTTTAAAAGATCAATTTTACCTTTGATAATTTTATCTTTCAAAAATTTTAAGATTAATTATTTTTGTTATTATTTTTATTACAAATCAAATAATATAATACAAAGTTAAAATGGTATTGAAGTAAAAACCATAAGAAGGAAGAAATTATCCAGCTCAATAAAAAATTCTACAAGAAGGAAAGAGTACCTGAAAAAAAAAAGAAAGATAACGCAGAGATAGAGAAAGAGCAGAGAGAAGAAAGTACCTCTTTGAGAACAACGCAATAAGAAAAATAAGAAGGGGTAATAGTGGAATAATAAAAATATCTATGGACAAAAAGGAAAATAAAATTTATAAAAAAGTTTGTGTCCATTCTTTCAAATTTCGTGTCCATCATTGTCCTTCATAAAAGAGTGGACACAAAAGTATAAAAAACTGTCTCTCGGAGACAATATGTTCAATGTCCATGTCTCTGCTTCCAAAAGCTTTTTAAACATGTATTGTCCATGTCTCTGTGTTCTGTCTCCGAAAACAAACGCTACCTTAATGTGCATGCAGTTTTCCAATGACATCTACAAATAAAAAGAACAAAAATGTGTATAATTTTTTTTAAATAAGTTATTTTTAATAAGAATAATTGAAATAATATAAAATGAAATTACCTGTTAATATTCTTTTTTGACCCACTCTGTCAGACAATGTCTCAAGTGTTGCAAATTCAAAATAGTGTTAAAAAATGTTCAATTTAAAAATACAATAAATATGTTTGTTTTGTACCTTTTCATCTAATATAATCATTTCTAAGCAAAGAAACTCTTCTTCATTTGTGAGTTTGATAAACCAATTGTGATATTGTCTACAGAATGATGCTCCATTGAGTAAGTTTGAGATGTTGTGTAGTGCGAAAATAAATTTTTTGTGCTAAATTTCATATTATTTGAAGAAATAGTTATGAGAGACTTATATAAGCAGTTCAAATAGTATGAAATTTGAATGTTTGTAACGTAAAATTTATTATGATTAATAGATTATTATAACATTTGTAATATGAATATTTATTACATTTAATGAGTTATTTATATAAATTAATAAATTAATTATTGGGGTTATAAATTTATTGTATTGTTAATGGTAAAATATAATAAACATAGACATTGATTCTTGTAGGTTACAAATTTGGTTAGACACTATTAATTTTTAATTATTATCATTGGTAATTTTCTGATTTGGAAATAATAGTTGATTTGACAAAAATTGAGTGGTTAATTCTAAAATTTTGTTAAGTAAGCGATGTTGATAATATAGTATTAGTAGGAGGAGAAAGAACCCTCCGACACTTGCTTAAGCGGACGAGTGAGCTGACTACTCGACCAACCCAAGTTGGTTAATAGATTAATAGATTATTATGACATTTGTAATATGAATGTTTATTACATTTAATGAGTTATTTATAGAAATTAATAAATTAATTATTGGGGTTATAAATTTATTGTATTGTTAACGGTAAAATATAATAAATATAGACATTGATTCTTGTAGGTTACAAATTTAGTTAGACACTATTAATTTTTAATTATTGTCATTGGTAATTTTGCAGTCTAATTTGCATATATTTTTATTACTTGTATTTTTTTTTTGTATATTTTACTTTTTTGCTGATTTGAAAATAATAGTTTATTTGGCAAAAATTGAGTGATATATATTTTTATTACTTGTATATTTTTTTTGTATATTTTACTTTTTTGCTGATTTAGAAATAATAGTTGATTTGACAAAAATTGAGTGGTTGATTCTAAAGTTTTGCCCAGTAAGCTAGTAGGAGAAAAAAGATATCTTACAAGTAATGTGGGTAAATTTATCCATCTACTTTTATATATTAAGAATAGATAAATTATAAACTAAATTTCAAACCCGGTAAAATCATCTAAACTTACTTATGAACATGATTCGTATAAAATTCTTTACTCTTAATATTTATATATCGAAATTTTATATTTATCTAAAACATTTCATAATAAATAAAATAAAAACTAATTTAAAATATTAATAGTATAAAATATTTTTTTATAATTATCTAATAATATTTATTTTTTAAATAATTATTTAAATAATAAATATAAAAAATAATTATTTTTATTAACGTGATAATGTCCAACTGAATTCACGCTATTTTTTTACCCTGGTATGTTCATGAAAATTAAATCTATAAAATAAAATAATAGATTATAATTTAGTAAAAACACACTTGTGATTTTTCGCATGCATAAATTCCAGTTATAAATATTCATTCAGGCGATAACGCATTAATAAAAAATGTTATGTGCAAATAAAAAATTAACTATTAAATCAGTCACTATTTATTTGTATATGAATATATATTGTTTAAGTCATTTTTAATGTATATGTTATATTCTAATACGTATTTGAGTGATTTGATAGCTTATTTTTGGTATGGTTGTTAATAAATAACCGTTTAGAGTAAAATTTGTTCCATTCCAATACAAAACATAACAGATTCTTTACCACCCTGTAGTAGTTGGATATAATTACAGCAATAACATGATGCATAAGCATGACTGAACAATGAGGAAAGTTTTCATCACAGATTCTCTTTTACACCTAAGAATATTAGGTGATTGTTAGATTAAAATCTCAACACACTAAACTTACACACCATTTACCTATTTCTGATGTCAACCATTTCAACAACTATACTCCTTGTAGTTACAAAAGATTAAGTATAATGCCAGAAACTCATCATCGGTTTCGATCGTTTCTGAAAAGGTTGAAATCCCAACGGCGCATTAAGCCGTTGAGGACGTTGGCTGTCGGAGTCCTGACGACAGTTAATGTGGCCCTTGTGTTATGTGATATGTCAGTTTCTGATGAACTCTGTACACTAGTAGAACTATCACTACAAACAGAAGAAGCACTTGCTGAATTGCCAAACTCAGTGCCTGAATTTGACTCAACTTTCAAGGGTTTACATACATCATCAGATGCAGTGGAAATTGTTTTGTTTGTAGCATGTTCTTTCTGCAAAGGATTTGAAGATTCATCCTTTGGTGGATTTGTTACTTCTAAGTCTTCCAGTGACACCATAACTGCTTCCTTAAGCATCTGAATCATGCATCAAAGTTCATAAAGAAAAAAAAACAGTCATTTATCTTTCATTGTATTCGAAATTTCAAGTTTAAGCCAATGACTTGACATACTCTTTCTTCTTCCTCTGCACTGGATGGAAAGCCTGTTAGGTCTTCGAGTTGATATTCTACAAAATCGGCATCATCATCCAAAGTGGCTGGAACAGTGGCACCACCACCACCATTTGATAGTTCAAAGCTTATCATTGATGAGGAGGAAATACCATCCTGTTTTATGCATTCATCATTCATTAAATCATTATTTGTCTCCCAAATATGGCATATGAATAAGTAATGCAGCAAAAAGAAAAAGTTCAAGCAATACCTCATGGTCACAAAGTTCATCTTTCAAAGGGGTATGTGATGGAACCTGAAAAATGTCATACAAAACAATAAATTCAGGTAGTAAAACACGTAAGAAACTAAAATGCATGATGATCAAAACTCAAGCAGTATTCATAGGATAAACCAAGTACAAGTAAAAATGACAAACCTCCATCCTACTCATTGGTCTTCTTGAATGGACTTGCCTAATAGCATCCACAGTCCAGCATGTTGATGATTCTGCAACAAGCAACAAAACAAGTAAGATTTTGAATAAAAGTGATGCTGCCAAAAGCAGATGAAATAGTCAGGAGACACTAGGTACTTGATCCATGCCTTTGTTTTCGGACGATTGTTCAAATTCATAGTCTAGTTCTTGCATAGATCTCCAAACATCCTGAGTAAAGACAAGTCAATTTTTCAAAAATACAATGGAGATTTGTGTTTTGACTGAAACGGTACTAGAGTAGGGGAGCATGGTGAATTTTTACCTTACCAAATAATTCATTAGTGAAGTCAAAAAATAATTCCCCAACCTCATCCTCGGGAGGTTGCAGAACATTGTTGAAAAAGATGTTTATAGAATCAAAATAAAATTGAGGACGAGGAGAGTTATGATCTCCCTCAAACTTGATTAGGTTTTTGTCTCCCTGCAAAGCATGGAAAGTCATATTAAATATTCAAAAGGCAAGGAGAAGATGGAGGGGCATATAAAGTGCAAACATGAATAAGAAATGCCATGTGCAACAAAAGATCAACCATTAAATCTGAGACCATGTATTTGTGTATAAATACATGTGTTATTCGTACATTTTTAATATGGTTGAATATGAATATGGATCCGAAACCTAATAGTTGCATCTTCAATCTAGAAGACATGTTATAATGCAGCAAACTGAGACTTACAAAATTTCTCAACTTGGTCTACCCAACATAGCCCAAAGAAGATGAGATGTGAATCAGTCTTCAATTGAATAATAAAAGTAAAACAAATAACTACAGACATACTTACCATGTAAGCCTCAAGAATACGATCCGAATGATGAGGTTGTATAAAATCATCGTCAATGGCATGTCCTAGTAGTGCCGGAACGAAACAAGATTGAGCTGCCTGCAATCAAATAAACAACAAATGAATATAATAATGTACCAACAACAAAAACTTGTGAATGTTCTCCCAGATAAACATTTCCTATAAAACTTCTGTTGCTACATATGTAGGAAGGATCAAGAAAAATTTATGCACTGTTTTCTTTTTTCTGCCTCTTTCCTTATATACTTTGTTAACAAATTTGCACTCTAACTACCTGACTGATCCGTTATCAAGTTGCTACATGCATGCTAACAAGCAACATAACCAAGCTCAACACTAGCTGCGGATTCTAAATTGAAGTTACATAAAAACAAAGTGGGTGAAGGATAACCAACTCCTTTTCAGTCAAACTAATCAGTCACATAACCAAGCAAATAAGAAACCATTTCAACTAAAACCCTTAAACAGGGAAAAAAAATTAAATTAACCTTAATGGTGTTCAAGTCTGTTATGTCAAATTTTGCCTTCTTCTGGATTGTTTTTTGCATATATCGAATTGCAAACTTCACCTGCAAAAAGAAAGAGGAGGGAGAAATCAACATAACAGTTATGCTACAGAACCATGAGCCATAACTAAGAAACCATCTCAGTCTATAGTCTACACACACACACTTACAGTGAACTTTGGCAGTCGGACTCTGTATGAATCTACAAGTTCCATCATCAAATCAACCAAGTCAGAGAAGGGACTGTCCAAAACCATCCCTGCTATTGAAGGATCCTCAGCTCCATACATAAGGCTGCAATAGATCATACCACCAGTATGCTAAGAAGAAAAGCCATGTGTACTGGTAAAAATGAACTGCTAGAATAAAGAAATTCATAGATTGTCTTTTAAGATTGCCAAAGCACATGGACAGTGTGCTGCACAAGAATGTGATTGATTTACAGAAGTATGAACTATTCATTGCAGATAGACATATAAAAACATGGGAAGTAATGCTGTACAAGCTTTCTTTGATCACATTCAAAATGCAAAATCAAATGAATAAGTGACACATAAAAGAATGTACCTAGTCACAGCACCCATTGAGCGGCCCCATAATCCAATCAGAGAGACGTTTTCATCTGCTCGCAAATAGTTAACCACAGCTCTCAGATCATCTTTCTGAAAACAATCAAGATTGTTAACTAATCATCTTAGTAAAAAAAATCGGCAAAAAAAAAAAAAGCATTTACAAGTTCCTTCTACAGACAAGACAAAACAAACTCAAGCTCTTTTAATACTTTGATATACACACTTTATGTAAATGACAAGATGACTATACTGCCTTTGGCATATGATGACAAGTTTCATAATTTAAATCAATAATACAGTAAAATCATGATTAATAAAAGATAGTAATTGAGGTACAGGATCCAGAATGATCCCATCAAGAAAGTAATTATGGTAATACATTAATGGATAATTACTTTGCATAAAGCAATATAGCTAGATGTGATATTTTTCAAATTGTTTATTGAGCAAATACATACTTCATTCCAACCTAGTGTGACATGATCCCCTCCAGAAATTCCGGATCCTGAGAAATCCAAAGCAAAAACTGTAATATTTGATGGAAGTAAAATTATAGCAGCTTCACCGGCATCAGCCCTGCATCCACTGCAACAAACATTACAGTACAAACAGTGAGCAAGACTATATAACATTCAATATATTAACTCAGCATGTCCCCAAACAAACAACCACCAACTAAGAACCTCATAAAAGATATTGAAACTTAAGAACACCTAAATTTGCATAATTTAGTTAGAAAAGGAAATAATTGGTTTAGACTAAATTAAAATAAGTATAAAAGGAAACTATACAGGTTAAGTAAAACTCGTTTGTCCATTAATTTGCATGCTAAAAAAGAGAACTCCCAGAGTTACCTGTTGCCATGGCAATATATCACACACGGCAGAGGCTTTCCTCCAGGACTGACTATAGGCACGTAATGACTGCATTGAAGCACGTCGCCACGACTGTTTTTTATCTGAAGAATGTCAAATATTGAATTGTAAGTTCATAATAAGGATATCAACTATACTAAAACATGATGTAATCAACAAGAAAAACATTTCCTTTTTAAATTGTACAACATCAGAACATCATACAAACTGATAGTACTATATTGTGATAAGGATTCCGATAAATCCAATGCATGAACTCTATTACTTAACCTTACCTCCACATCTTTCCGTTGAAACAACTTCCCTTTCAGCATGAACTCTTGCTCCAGTAAATCAGTTTTGGGGTCATATTCAGCTCTGCATGCCAATAACACATTCAACCAAAAAAATTTAAGTAAAACTTGAAATGAAAATATTGCAAAAAGATAATGCAAGCCAAGAATTTACAAACAGCCAAAAGATGAATCTCACTCTCGTTTGCATTTAGGTATAAAAGCCATACATTCATCTGTCCTACTCACACACACACACACACAATTGCAAGCCAACATTTACATAATAGGCCAAAGAAGAACTAAAGAGTCTAATCATTATAACATTATTTTCAGAAAGCAAAAGGCGAGTTGAGCTTGGTTAGATTGGTCTAAATGACCACTATTTCCTATGCTTTTATGCAAGAGGAATTGATCTGTAATGCAAGATTGCTATGCCTATTATTAGTTTCTTTCGTCCCAGCATTACAGATACTAAGTTCACAATGGTAGCTCAAAATCAAATTTTGATAAAACATAATGCAATGCTCCTTCTTCACTGTCATCTTTGGCCAAATTCTTAGATCAATGCATCCATCAAAATACATTGATAAATGAATGTACCAAAAATGACAGCTAAAAGGAGTTAATTCTATGATTCTCATGAACAGAATTTTTTAAATTAAAAAAAAAAAGGTATTTTGATAGTAAAAAGTTAATATATATAAAGAGAGAGGAAGAAGGAGGAAAAATTGATACCGTGGTGGGCGAATGATGAAGTTGACAAGCTGCTCCATATATGGAAACTATGAAGCAGCAAACATTGATGACTCTGTTTTCTCGAAAATATTTGAAGTTACAAAATGCAATAAAAGGAAGAAGAAGGTAGAAGAAAGAGAGAGAGAGAGAGAGAGTGAAGGGACAAATAGAAGTAAAGAGAATGAAACAGAGCGTAGTGTTGTTGGTCTTTGTGTCTCCTTCGGTCTTTCCAACCATGCTTCTTTTCTTTACTTTTCTTTTCATTTTTGAAAAAATTAAAATAAAAATAAAAGTAAAAAGAGAAACATGAAAATGAAATTGTTGTTGTCACCTTGCTGCTTCCATGCTCTTGTCTCTTCACTCTTCAATCTTCATACTTCGACACTACCCATGCAGATTTGTTTCCACATTTTATAAGATATAAAGAGACTCGAACTCGTGACCTTTTGATAAATATGAAGGGATTATGTCGGTTTGAGTTATAATTTGATGGTAATATTTTTTTTTCTTTTTTTGGTATATATATAACATTTTTTATAATAGAAATTAATATTTTAATAATAAAGAAGAAAATTAATTTGTATTAATTTAAATATAAAATAAATATAAAAAGTGTTAATTACTTACTATTTTTTAAAATTAAATTAATTCTAAACTTTTAAATGATTAGCTAGTCAATAATATTGACAAAAAGAATTGACATATCATTGAATAAGTTTACATAAATATTTTAATTAATTTGGTCTCTCAAAACTATTTTAATCATTGGATACAAATTAGAATTCATATTACTACTACTATTTTTAAGGGGAAAAGGTATGATTCTTCAAAATGTTATCAACCAAAAATTGTACTAACATTCCGACCATAATAAATCATCTTCCCAATATTTAATGGGTCCATCTAGTATACAGATGCATTTTGGTACAGATTTATAGATTTTTGTTTTTATTTGGTTTAAAAATGTATCACTAAAAGTGTTGCTTAAAGAGAAAGTGTTACCCTTAATCGTTAACTTGGCTCTGATACCAATTTTTACTCTTCATATTTTACTTCGAATAAGTTTATAATTTGTATTATTTGCAAATTCATAAAAAATGTTGACCATTTCTACTAGTATTTATAATTCTGATTTCATTTGTATAGTTTTTCAATCTTGTTTTAGTTTATAATATTCTTTTTTGCAAGGATTATTGTATATAAAATCTTTTATCTGTTTGTCTTTTTCTTTAATATAATTTCTCAAATCTTCAAAAACTTCTTTTATTTCTACACTTTCTGTTGTTTCTAAATATCTTTTTAATTTTTCAACCTCATTCTCCATTTTTTCTTTCAACAGTTTTAATTCTTTTAAGTCATAATATGGTTTTCCAGGCATTTATAAATTTTTTAAGTTTAACTCCAACTTGTTTATATTTATTCTTATTTCTATCATTTTTATTATAAGGTCATCAATTTCGATCTGAAGATTATTTAATTCCCTTTTATACTCCTTTATTTTACTTTTTAATTTTTTCGCTCTTTTTCTTTTTATTTTATTTTCTGGTCTTTCAATCTTTGTATGCTTCATTATTTATTTTAAAATTTCTGCAAATTCTATCATTGCTTCATCACTATTTTCTAGAGATTCTATTAATTTTTCTAGCTCTTCAACTTCTCTTTTTAACTTGTCATAGATTATTTTTAGAGCTTCAAATGCTCTTTGATTTATTTCAAAAAACTGTAAATAATTCAAACGATTTTCTCTTTCAAAGAGCTCTTGTTTCTTATCTTGATAAGTTACATATATTTCTTCTTATTTATTGTCATAATTTAGTATTTAGGGTTTCATTTAATTTTTCGACCTTTTTTGTTAATTCTTTTATTTCAGAATTTTCTTCTTTAATCTTTAACTTAGATAAACTTAAAGGACTATTAATTTTAGATTCTCTTATTTGAAAATTTGATGAAACCAATTTTTCTGATGGTTCTTTTAATAATAGAACTGAGTTTTCAATAGCTTTATATTTTGGTATTTCTGTTTTTACAATTTTCTGAAATAGTTCATCGACATAAATTCTTTCTCTGTTTTTAAATATTATACTATGATGGCTATTTGTTAAAGCATAATTTATTGCATATGTTATTGAAAATGGTTCATCATCTTGTTCCATTAGATTCTTTCTATGAAATTTATAAGCCAAACTTATAGATCTTCCAAGATTTTCAGTTGATAAAGGTATAGCATATCCAAGATAGGCATTAAATTTAACATTTACGTTTGCCAAATTTCCATGAACAATTCCAATTATTTGATCTATCGGGTCATCAGTAATTCTTTTATCACAGATTGCTAAACTTATTGGTGAATTAATTCCTTTCATATATGTAGATTTGATTAAGACTTGTATAGTACTAATATGAATCCATCCAATTTTAGATTTTTTTGTTGATCCTTAATTTTCTCAATCTGTTTACTTAATTCTTCATTATTTATCAAAGCTATTTCCAGTTCTCCATTGGCAGATTTTATCTTTATAGGAGCTTTAAGTTGAATTTTTCCATAGTATATTATATTTTTTCTATTAAAAACTTCTTTTAAAAGATTTTGTTTATTAAAGTTTTCATTTGATTTGAGATTTAATTCTGTTTTTAGAACAGCCTATTTTTCATTATCTAATAAAGCAGTTAATCTATAATAATCAGATTCTTCTGTTAATTCTAAACTTTCTAAATAATTCATAATTGAAAGACTAGAATGAAGATGTACCTTTCTGGAGAAAAACTTCCTTTATTCAGTATATTTTACATAAGGGGTTTTTATCTCCAGAGGGGAGATTGTAGATACTAACTCCAGAGGGGAGTTTAGAACTATTTTTCCCTAAGGAGATTCTTCCTCAGACTATAGAATCGCCTCGGCAGCTTCCTCCTTGTTCTCCTAGCATATGAGTACTCTTAGCCTCCTGCTTTCTATTGTCTGATACCTTTACAATTGCCTAAACAGCCTATTTATAATAGTTGGGTTTGATGGACAATTCCCATTCTTACCCTTCTTATGACGTCATTGCTTACGTCATTGTTTGTTCTCTTTCACCAGCTACATTGTTGGTGCTCTATGACCTAAGTGCTTACGTCACTATGCAATAATGTTGAGAGATGCTTCAGATGTGCTGTCCTCTTCTTTTATCATGTGACCGACAGATGTATTGTCTTCTTCCTTCATCATGTGAGTTGATTCCGTTTCATTATTGCTTTCTTCAGATAACTCTGAGGCACATAGCTGGCACTTGTGGTCTTCTCTGTCTTTTATCAAATAGCAGAGATTCCTCTTTATCCATTCAGGGAGCTTTTCTAAAAGTCCAGATAAGTTGTAGAATGCTGATTCAAATTCTACCAAGAGTCTCATCTCTCTTTCTTCAATTTCATTTCTTTTACTGGATACAAGTAGAGTATTTCTACTTTTATAATTAATCCTTGTGTGAGATTCCTTCGTTATTTTTTGAGTTCTTTCAAAGACCCTTGCTAATGTGCTGGCTAGCCTTCCTTCATGACTGTAAATTGTTAAATCTTGAATTTGATCAATTGGTTGAAAATTTCCTGGGAAGACGGACATGAATATTACTTGGTGTGCTGGAACCAAGCATTCTTCTTCTTCATTAAAAATAGGTTGACTGTTTGTAAATTTTAGGGATATATCCCTTGGATTTACATTGTCAATCATATTTTTAAATCTCTTTACTGCATCAACGAATCCTGCAGGAAACTCACTAATAATTTTTAGATCATTAAAAATTAAGATTGTATCAATTAATCCATACTGGAAAAACTGATAGGTGTCAGATGGGAAAGCATCTGGAAATATAACCAGCTTTGTTAGCTGTTCTTTGGCAATAGGATAATATCTCAAAATTGCCCTTTTTTCTTCAGTCCAATTCAGGACTATGTTAAGGGTTTCTCTGAGATTAGATCTACAGACCCTTTTCTTTTCCTTGATTTCAGCCCTTGTAGGAATGTTTCTTATTATCCCTGTTCTCTGGGTTTGAATTGGAGCTTTATCTGCTCTTTTTAAGGTTTGCTCTGGATGGAGAGCTTCATTTTCTTTGAAGGATTTCTTTGCCTCTTCCAGTGTTAGGAACCCTCCTTTATGAATTATCTTTGACTGGTGTGTGAATGGTACTGCTTTTTCCCAGGCATCATATACTCCTTTCATGGGGCCATTATAAATTACATAATATTTTTTATCTTGGGTGGATTTTTTAATGATTTCAGCAATTGTTTTATTTTCTAAAATTTTTTCTTCACCTGATTTGTCCACCATGCTTAGCTGGCTGAACTCTGATGTTTCTACTTGTTGTGTTGATTTCATTGCTTCGATGGCCTTCTTGAGGGATTGGATCTGTGTCCTTATTTGCTGACAATGCTTGCATTTTTCGAGCTCTTGCTCATATTTTTGAATTTCTTGATCTAATGCGTTGTAGACGAACTCCATTCTCTTGTTAATGTATCTGCAATAACATTTTTGTCACCCTTAATATATTCAATTTTTATTGGATATTGTAACAAAAATAATTGCCATCTTACCAATCGTCCATGATTATAATCAACTTTTAAATTATATCGTATGAAACCTGTTAGGTAGCTTGAATCTGTCCTTAATGTAAATTCTCTTGGTAGTAAATCAATTTTCCATTTCTTAAGAGATTTAATTGCCGCTAGAGTTTCCTTTTCATGAGTAGTATATCTCTGTTCTGTTGGAGTAAAAGTCCCTGAAATATACCTGCAAAGTAATTCCTTTAGGGAATCTTTAGAATCTAGTGATTCTTTTCCTTGTTCCAAACTTTTTATAGCTTTCTTAGCTTTTAGACATCCTGACCAGGTTATGTCTGAAGCATTTGTTTCTACTATTAAGTAGTCATTTTCTTCTGGAATATAAAGTTCTGGAAGTTTTTCACATAATTCTTTAATCCTTTGAATTTGCATACTATCTTTTTCATTCCATTTCCATTCTTTTTTAGTACTTATTTTTGGAAATAAGCTTTTAGTGTATTCTGTTATATTCTTTAAAAATCCTTGATCAGAAATATAATTTATACATCCTAAAAATCTTTGTAATTGTTTTCTATTTTATTAGGAAATAAATTTACCTTTTCTAGGACATTTGGTTGAAGTTTTAGCTTTCCTTGAGTAGACAGAATTAATCCAAGAAACTCTATTTCTTGTTTTGCTATTCTTGCTTTCTTTTTGCTAAGAACTAATCCTTTTTCTTTACATCTTTCTAAAACTATTAATAATTTTTGAAGATGATCTTCTCTATCCTGTTTTGTAAAAATTAGGATATCATCAATATACACTAAAACAAATTCATTTAACTCTTTTAGATTTTCTTCCATAAATCTTTGGTAAATACCTGGGGCTTGTTTTAATCCGAATGGTAATACATTCCATTCATAGAGTAACACACTTGTTGATTCTTTTGTTGGGCAAGTAAAAGCAGTTAATTTCTTTGTTTCTTCGTCTAAACAAAGCTGCCAATATCCTGATTTTGCATCAAGAGATGAAAACCAAGTTGCTCCTTTGATTTTTTCTAAAATAGAATCTTTTCTTGGAAGTTTATGAGCATCACCAATAGTTGCTTCATTCATCTTCTTATAGTTAATAACCATTCTTCGTTTTCCCCTTTTAATTTCATTATTGTTTTCGACATAAAAGGCTGGAGTCGCATGAGGACTTTTACTTAATCTTATAATTCCTTTTTCCAAAAGATCTCTACATTCTAATGAAAACTCTTCTCTATCTCTTGCGGAATAAGGAATTTTATTTGGAACATTTATCTCTTTTGTAGGATCTTTTAATTTAATACTTACTAATTCGTTATTTGTATTTTTAACATCTAAAGGATTTTCAGCACAAATTTCATCCAAAAGTTCTTCTATCTTTATTTCAAGACTATTTTTTGAGATATTTATCTGAAAGTATAAATTTAAATAACATGTCTCTAATATAGAAAATATTTTAAATTTTAAGATCTTATCTATAGTGGTAGTTGGTATTTTTATACGTTTTGATTTTTGATTTATTGAAAAATCGTGTGGTGCTTTTAAAACTATATATGTTAATTCTTGAATGAATGGATGATATAGCTTTAAAAAATTATTTCCTATGATAAAATCTATTCCAGAGTCTAACATATATATAGATGGAACAATGAACCTATAATTTTGAATAAAAATTTCAACCATCTCTGCTTTTTGGTTAATTTTATATATTGATTTGTCAGCTATTCTAACTCTTAATGGTTTCTTTAATTTTTTCCAGTCAAGTTTTATGTTTGAACTAGCAAAGCATTGCGTTGCTCCAGAATCTATGAAAGCATTTATAAACTTTTCTGTTATTTTTATAGTAATAAATGTAGCATTATTACTCAGTCTCTGAGTCTGTTTCTGAGACATATTCAAAAATATAGTCTAAGTTATCATCAGATTCTTCTAATGGTTCCATGAAACAGGACTTACAATTTCTATTTGTTTAGTAAGATCCTTTTTATCCTTCTTTTTCGGACATTCATTTGCATAGTGTCCTTCTTCTTGGCAATACCAACACTTACAATTTTCTTTTTTATTCGGGCAATAATCACTTTTTTGTCTTTTGTTTTTATTGTTATTTCTTTTTCTAAAATACCTCTTTTTTCTCCAGTTTGGATAGTATTTTCTTTTTCTAAATTGATATTTTCTTTTTCTTTGAAAATTTTTATTAAGACCATATTTTTGAGGTATCTCTTCATTATCCTGACAGCAAATTCTAATTATATTTGCAAATCTTTTTTGAGTTGCTTCTTGCATACAACGTTCTTTTATTTCCTCTCTTATTGCAGAGGTTGCTCCACCAAAATTATTTTCAATTGTTCCTCTATTTATTTCTCTTATAAATCTTCCCATAATAAATTCATTAGCAGGATATGGAAGTTTTGTTATATACATACTAAGATAATGATTTTTATCTTCTTCTTTTAATTTGTAATAATGTATTATATATTCACATATATAAGACTCCACATTACATAGATCATATATCTGAATGTTAGCTAAATGATTTTTTGCTTCTTGATATTCTTTATTATAGACTTCTTGTTTATGATCTATAATATTTTTTCCAAAAAATTCTTTATATAGAAACATCATTATATATAATATCTTATCATAAGCTGTTGTTTTTGTTGCTAATTCTTCTATTATTTGGTTTTCTATTGATGTCATATAATCTCTTATAGCTCCTTTAGTATGAAACCCTATGTAATTCCAAATATCTCTTCCAGATAACTCATTAAGTTTTGGATTAGTAAAGGCTTCTAATAAGAAGGAATTCAACCAGTTTTCGAAAATTTCTTTTTCATTCTTTTTACAGTCTAAATCGAGCATTCTTTCTCCTTCCATTTCCTGGATTTTAGGAACGTATTTTGTTTTTGTATATTTTGAATCTTTATTTATAAATCCTTTTTTAAAAGCATAATTATCAAAACCTGTTTCCCATTTAAAATGAGATTGATTATCCCTAGATGTTCCAACTTCATTTTTTACTTGTATTGGAATTGCTGGTTCTTCGTCACTTGAATAATCTAGGATGTGTTCTTCATTTTCTATATTTTCAGAATTTACTAATTCTTCTTCTATCTGAAATCCCTGTTCCATAATATTATTTTCTTGAGCCATTTTTAATTGTTTAAAAAGCATTGTAACTTCTTCTAATTTTTCTTCAATATTCATAATTTTAGTGGTGGTTTTACTTTTAAATCTGTTATGTTGATTATATTTTAAAATTCTTCTTTGGGATTTTTTTTTCCTTATTTCTTTGAAATTTTATAGATACTAATATTTCTTCAAGCATATCTACTATAGAATTTAATTGTGGGTTAAAAGTATGATAAAGATGTGGGGAATCATTTCCATGGTAACATTTCTTAGAAATTCCGTGTGAAAAATAAGTTTTTTCAGGTTTTTGAAGTCCTTCAATAAAACTTATAGTAAAATAAAGATTTTGAGAAAAATCATTTTGTATTGATTTTAAGAATTTGGTGTCATTACTGTTAACATTAGTTAAAATCATTAATTTTTGATCTATTAATTTTGATAACTTAATTATTACTTCTCTTAAATCTTCTAATTTACTTTTTTTCATTAGGTGACGTTTTTCTTTGTGAAGAGCTACGGTTTTAAGTGAAAAGTGTGGCTTTAAAAAGTGTAGTTTAAATAAACAAATCTTTAAATCTGTACAGATTTAGATCTGTACCATATAATTTTCTATATTTAATTTATTGTTGATCTCTTGGAACCTCAAAAATAATGATTGGGACATAACCAACTCAAGACCATTAAGGACAATGACCCTTTTGATCAGTTCCTCTAACTTTTATGAAAATAAATTAGAATCAGATGGCGTTTGAAGTATAAAGCCAAATACTATAATATGTGAGTGGATCACTTACATTTGCAAGAGAAATGAATTCTCTCAATTTTTTTTGTTTAATTATTTAATAAAGTATAATTTTTTGTTTTGTATTTTTTAAGTAAAATTAAAAAAAATATATATATATATAATATTAAATAATAAAATATTACACTTTACTAAACAATAAAAAAAATAAGAGGATCTATTTCTCCTTAATAAGTATTATACATTTATCGACCTAAAAAGCCTATAATTGATTCCCACTGCATACTAATAATTTGTAGAATAGTTATTTTCTTGCTTTTAAATTTTTTATAGAAAATTTTATAAAACATAAAATGATAAAATTACGTGAAGAAAAGTGTATTATTAATTTTGACAATGAAAAATCACTCTCTTAATTTCTAAAGTAAATTTTAAAAACCTATAAAGATTGGGTGGAATTAAATAAAGTATTAATTGTATTGTACTTTTCAATAGATTTTTCGTTGGTTTCGTCTATCCACTGAAAATAATGACACTCAGTGTTCTTTGTCTGTCAAGCACAAAAGCCATTCATCAAGCTCAACTCTCAATAGGGAATGGGGACAGATTCACCAGAAAATTCATACATACATTCCACAGAGAATATCTGAAAAATTATCTCCTTGGATTTCTCCTCGTCTTCGACTTCAACACCACCACCTGAAGACGGCAGAAGCATGTCCCGTCATATGGCTTGCTCCCGTGTTCGTCGAGCCCTTCAGAGTTACTATTTTTCACTAACTGTGTCCTTCTATTGTTATTGGACATGCCTCTGCTTCCACAATGCATGATAGTAGTTAGGGTTTATGTTTGTGATGAATTAGAGAAAACATTCTCTCACATTCCATATAAAGGAGAAATGGGACAGAAGGCCTTATGAGGATGCCACTGAAATTTTGTCTGCCACATCACCAAACTCCGTTTAACGGAAAATGGCTCACTTCACGGTTGGACAGATTTGTTGCGTTTTTAGAATTTTCAAAGGTATAATTATCTTTAACAAATATTATAATTATTATTGTCAGCGTTTTATAATTTCTGGGGCATAATTGGTAATTAACTCTTTATTTTATTTTTGGCCAACATTGCATTGTATTATACTTTACAAACATAGGAGGAATGGAAAAAAATACGGTTTATTCGGCCAACAAAAAAGGATGCTCACGGCCTTGTTGTAATAATGGGCCAGCCGCCCAAATTCCACATCCTTTGGTTTCTTGTTTTTGGAAAAGGCCCTTATACGTAGACAACTTTGTTGATCAACCTCCTAAAGAATTAGTGCAAATTATTGGTGATGATACTAGAAGGATTTCAATACTTCGAAAGATTGTAATGTAATCTGTCTCTTTTTTTCTTTTTCTTTTTTTTTTTCTTTTTTACCTTAAGCCCCGTATAAATAAAAACATAAAACAAAAAGAAAACTTATTAATACTTTTGACGAAGGAAAAAACAAATTATAACCCAGACAAAAGGTTGTTCCTTGTACGGGAATGTGTTAAAATTATCAATAAAAAAGAATTTAATTAAAAGTAGATATTTAAGTTATTAATTATAAAAAAATATATGAAATTTAAGTTTTTAATGCTTCAAAAGTTTTACTAATAATGTTAAAAACAAGAGAGAAATTCGAAGAAAGTGTTTTGTATATTATTCAGATTGAAGAAAAATACAATGTACAAGGGGTATATATAACTGCTAGTAGAATCAAAGTAATAAAAATATAGAATCTTACAATTAATATACAGATACGCTATATAAATACAAATGATACTAACTGATCTAATTCGATTTTAATGATTCTCTTAACATCCCCCCTCAAATTCAAGTGGGAGCTAAGGATACCATCTTGAATTTGGATAACAGAGTCCAGAAACGAGTCGGATGATAACCCTTCGTGAAGATATCAGCAGTCTGTCTAGTATTCCAACAGCGATGAGACGAACAGCACCAATAAGGATACGTTGTCGAACAAAGTGACAATCATTCTCAATGTATTTGGTGCGTTTATGAAGCACATCATTATGGGCAATCTGAATAGCACTGCGGTTGTCACAAAAAAAATCAGTTGGGGATGACTGAGGAGCACCCAAGTCTTCGAGAAGCCAACGAATTGAGATACCTTCAGCAGTGGTGTCAGCGAGAGCACGATATTTAGCTTTTGTGCTTCATCGAGTAGTGAATGTTTGCTTCTTAGCTCGCCAGAAAATGAGAGAGTCGCCAATAAACAAACAATAACCAGTAGTGGAAGGACGATCAATGGGATCACCAGCCCAATCAGCATCTGAGTACGCTTGAAGGTATACAGATGAATGGGCAGAAAAATAAAGGCCATGGAATAGGGTGCCTTTGATGTAGCGAAGAATGCGAAGAACTGCCGCATAGTGAGTAGTACGAGGAGCTGACAAGAACTGGCTAAGAACATGAACCGGATAAGCGATGTCTGGTCGGGTGACAGTTAAGTAGACAAGTCCTTCAACTAGCTGTCAATAAAGAGTTGAATTATCCAAAACAGTGCCACCGATAGGAGTAAATTGAACATTAGGCTCAAGACGAGTAAACTCAGTGCGACTATCTGTAATTCCAGCTCGAGCAAGAAGATCTGAAGCATATTTAGCTTAAGAGAGATAGATGCCATCATCGGTGGATATGACTTCTAGACCAAGAAAATAGCTGAGAGAACCAAGATCTTTCATCTCAAAAGTACGCTGAAGGGATGCATTGAGATCAGAGATACCATCAATATCATCTCCAATAATGATCATGTTATCAACATACAGGAGTAGAAGAACAACTCCACATTCACTTTTACGAATGAAGAGATCATTCTCATGAGGACTGCAAGTGAAACCAAGACTGCATATGGTAGTACTGAACTTGTCAAACCATTCACGAGGAGCTTGCTTAAGTCCATAGAGTGCCTTGCGAAGGAGACAAACTTTGCTAGAAGGACAAGGATAACCCAGAGGGGGTTTCATATAGACCTGCTTTTTCAAATCTCCATTAAGAATGCATTCTTTACATCCATCTGACTAAGAGACCATTTTTTTACCGCAGCAATGGCAAGAAGAGCTCGAACAGATGTGAGACGAGCAACAGGAGCAAAAGTCTCTTCATAGTCAATACCATACTCTTACGTACAACCCTGAGCAACCAATCGTGCCTTATAACGGTCAATAAAACTATCAGAGCGAGTCTTGATCTTGTATACGTATCTGCTTCCCACAACTTCCTGATTAGAAAGAGGATCAACCAAATCCCAAGTGTGTGCTTTTTTAAGTGCCTATATTTCTTCCTGCATTGTTTGTTGCCAATTTAAATTTGTGGAGGCTTCTCTGAATGACTTAGGTTCATGTTAATGAAGAATAGTAGAAAAACAATGATAATCAAGAAGATGAGGAGGTGGATTTCTTACTCTGGAAGAACGAGTGGAAGGAGGAGGCATGACGGTAAGAGCAGGAGCGTTGTCCGGTCCGGAATCATCGAGAGATGGAGAAGGCGGAAGAACAGGAGGATGTGGAGGGTGACTCGAGATATAACCTGTAGAATCATCACTGGAAAAAGATCAACATTGGGATTAGTGAAAAAAGGTGACTGAGTAGGAGGAATGGACTTAAAGGAGGAGAATCGAGAAAACATGTGATGCTCCCAGAAGACAACATGACGAGATATACAAATACGGTTAGAGGAAGGATCCCAACAATGATAACCCTTGTGTTCAGTGCCATAACCAAGGAAACAACACATACGAGCCCGAGGTTCAAGTTTACTATGTTCATGAGGCTGAAGAAGAACAAAACAGACACAACCGAAAACTCGAAGAGAACTATAATCTGGGGAGGTATGATAAAGACGCTCAAAAGGAGTAACATTACCAAGAACAGAAGAAAGGAGTCTATTGATAACATGGACAGCAGTAAGAACAGCTTCACCCCAAGTACGCTCAGGACACGAAGAAGAAAGAAGCATTACACGAACAGAGTCAAGAATGTGACGGTGTTTGCGTTCAGCTCGGCCATTTTGTTGAGACGTACCACTGCAAGAAAACTCAGACAAAGTATCCTGTTTTGCAAGAAAGGTTAAGAGTTTGGAATCACGGTATTCCATAACATTATCACGGCGAAAAACCTTAATGACCTTAGAAAACTGAGTTTTAATCATAGTGGCAAAGTTAATATAAATCTGAGGTAACTCATGGCAATCAGTCATCAAATAAACCCAAGTAAAGCATGAATAATCATCAATGAAAACGAAAAAGTATCGAGCTCCTCCCAGAGAAGCGGTGGGGTGCGGGACCCCAAACATCAGAGTGGATAAGATCAAAAGGAGAGCAAGCAAGAGAGGAATTATTGTGAAAAGATAAAGCGGGTTGTTTAGCAGTTTGACAAGAAATACAATCAAAAGACTCATGATTAACCTGATCCAAAATACCCTGAAACACAAGAGGACACATCTTTCCCAAGGAGGTGTGGGCAAGATGTTGATGCCATAAGTGAAGAGTAGAAGGAGAAGAAGCATCACAGAGATTTGGCACAGGAGGAATATGAAGATTCTCGAGTTCAAACGACCTTACGTCCAGTCCTGATGATTTGTCCCGTCCGACGATCCTGTACATGACAACCAAAATGAAAAAAGTGACATCAAAACTGAGATCAACAAGTTGACCAACAGAAATAAGATTAAAGTTCAATTTGGGAATATAATAAGTATCAGAAAGATTAAGAGTTGGCTGGAAAATAGAACAATTGTGTGTCGCATGCAAGAGGGAACCATTAGCAGTAATGACAGAAGGTGCATTTGTAGTGGTAGCCAAAGACAAAAAAAGATGACGCAAAGGAGACAATGATTAAAGCAATCGGAATCAAAATACCATTTAGAATTACCTGGAGGAGTCAAAAAAGTAGCAGGAGTATTACCAAAAAGGGAAAGAAGATGCTTAAGAAGAGATGCAATATCAGATAGAGACACGGGAGGTGGATTGAGAGGAACAGAGGTGGGAGATTCGGTAGTAGCAACAGCAGAAGCAAACACATTCTTGGAGAAGTTAGGATGAGATTGATGCTCGAAGTGATCAGGATGTGGTAGGCGAGTAGGACAGGCTGTAATAAAATGTCCCGAGAGCTTGCAGTAATGGCAAGACACTTGTGGACAATTGTAGCTAATGTGACCTTTCTGTTGACATTCAATAGAAGGACAGTTTGAGAAGAGGTGCACAGAACGATTACAGTTGTAACAGAATTTACCCTTTCTGTTTGTGCTAGCATAAACATCTGAGTTTTCCATAATAGCAGATACAAAGATCAAAGAGAGGAGAGAAAACTGCAAATTCGGTGCCGAAAATGAGAAAACGGAGGGCAGAATCGTAAAGAGCTCACCAAAAAATCTTAGGGAGGATCCCACTGTGTGCCACGTCAGCAGGGAAATGACACGTGGCGACGCATGAGAGGAGGAGGAAGACGCGTCAGCACTGACGCGGCGAGGAGGTGGCGTGCGGAGCGGATCGGGTCGGGTCGGCTGAGGCACGAGTCAAACTGCGTATCCTTGGCAGGACACGTGGCGCGACGGGAGCCGTGGATCTGAGGCGCTGATCTGACAGCGCTGGAGCCGTTTAGGAGGAGGAAAACTTCAACCGGACAGGGGGCTTTGGGCGGCGCGTGCGGTGGATTCCGGCGGCAAGTCTGGAGTCGTTGAAAACTTCACGATGAGACGAAGGCGATGGTGGCGGCGGTGATAAATCAAGGCGTCGGGAAAAGGTCTAAAAATAAGGACAAAGTACTATCGGAGGAGATAAAACACGAGCTAGAAACCAATTTTCATGGGAAAAAAAAATATAAACTCTTGATACCATGTTAGAAATAAGAGAGAAATCTGAAGAAAGTGTTTTGTCTTTTGTGTATTATTTAAATTGAAAAAAAGTACAATGTACATATGGTATATATAGCTGCTAGTAGAAACAACATAATAAAAATATAAAATCTTACATTAATATACAGATACGCTATATAAATACAAATGATATTAATTGATCTAATTTGATTATAATAATTCTCTTAACAAATAATACTAACATGTTTATTGATTTATTTCGGTACAAGTACACCGACACAAATATATTATTTGTTTTTCATTTTTTTTGCATTTCTCTTTTATATTTTCAAATAATTTTGTATTTCTCAAAAGCTCAAGAGACAATAGGTTATATTATGTGATTATTGGATCATCTCTTTGAATACTCATGAAAACGAGCTTGGGTGAATGGGTGGTGAATCTTCTCAATTCTCATGTACTTGCAAAAAATGGGGTGATTTGTTGATCATACATAAAAGAGAAATATTCCTGGTGGATTAGACATCAAAATCAAAGATGCAATAATAATCATATGGTAGGAGGACAAAGTGGGAATGTGGATTAACTCTGAACCCTAAAGGGTTAAGGATCCATGCTTTAAAAGGGCATATATATGGTACTTACAAGCTTCTCACTGGATAACACCTTATCCTATGATGTCATATTGGTAACGAAAAAGGTCTTAATCGCCACCAACAACCATTTCTCAAGCATTGCTTGGCAATGCAAAACACACACATATTTGGTTAGATGTTATGGGGTGGATTTTCTCAAAATTTTTTAAATTATTTAGTAAAATATGATATTATATTATTCAATTTTTTTTTCATATGTTTTATTTTGATCCTATTTAAAAAGCATAAAATGA
The DNA here is from genome assembly GCF_059453495.1 of Arachis ipaensis. NCBI lineage: Eukaryota > Viridiplantae > Streptophyta > Magnoliopsida > Fabales > Fabaceae > Arachis > Arachis ipaensis. Next base: position 5,254,716 of record NC_142439.1, on the reverse strand, counting down.
TAAGTTGTATTTTACTATATAATTAAAAAAATTAAGAGCATCAATTCTCGTTGCTACCTAATACCTATCACATGCAAAAATTTAGTAAACTAAAAGCTACGTTAAGGTTTGTATTATAGAAACATTTATTAGTGTAATCTACAAGTATTTCAATTTTTTTTTTAAGTTAGGAGTGAAATTCGAACTTAAGATCTCTAGGTGAGAATGAAGAGATTATGCTAAAGTATTTTAATCTATTATCATTCATAATGATATAATATATGTGCTCATCGTTACAAATGTAACTATATAATATCAACCCCATTAATGAAAGCATAATCTATTATTAGATAAATAGGAAACTTTTTGTAAATGCTCATATTCTGTATCATTTATTTTACTTTATATCAATAATATTAATGTGGGTTACGTTAGTTTAAGGTTTGCTTTTATTTTATTAATTTTTTAATATTTAAAGTAAAAATAATAGTAGATCTATAATATCTATTAATGCATGTAAAAAATAATTAATAAATTAGAGTAAACTCACTAATTTATTCTCAAAACTTCTAATTTTTTTTGAATATATATATATATATATATATATATATATATATATATATATATACGAAGAGGATGCCATGAGTAATCACAAATCTAAAAAGTCATATAATAATATCCATTTTATAACTCCAAGTGAATTTCAGCGCATGATGAAGAATAAATTAGTTATGTGTCTCTGAATAGTGTCATCATTTTGGCGCATATGATACATGATAGTGAGTTTTTTTCATATGCGCCAAAATGATGACACTGTTCAGAGACACATAACTAATTTGTTCTTCATCATGTGCTGAGATTCACTTGAAGTTATAAAATGGATATTATTATATGACCTTTTAGATTTGTGATCACTCATGACACCCTCTTCATATCATAGTGTTATATACACACACTACAAGACGAAATTGGATGATGTTATGTGAGGATATCAACCATATACATATCTACTATATATCATAGTTTCATTAACACAATTGCATTTAGGATTTAATATACCTTAAAGTTCAACAAAGAATCACTAAAAAATGGTGGATGCATGTGACTTTTTCTTTTCTTTTTCAAAGGATGGATTCCTATTCTCTTGTCTTCTTGTAATAAGAATTTAAACACAAGAAGAATAATGAAAGGAACTGCCTTTTGTTTGACAGGTTAAATATATAATTCTTTTATTATTATTTTATAATCACTAATCTTTTTTATAAGTTTTAATACATTTTAATGATTAAACTTTTAATAAAAGGTCAATTTGAGAAAAAACATTCCCTCAGTATTTATTAAGAATTTGAAAGTAAAAAACTTCTATAAAATAAAGTTCTTTTAAGTTTTACTAAAAAAAAAAAATTCTATTTTTGAATTCTTACAATATTATTAAGGCATTCTTTAACAAAACCTATTAAAAAATAGATAATGAATAATATTACATAATCAGGCATAATCAGTACATATTATTATTTTTTGTTAGTATTTAATCAATAATAATTTACACTCATATTTATAAGAGTTTTACACACAAAAAATATATAATTTGTATTTATATTTATCAGAATTTAAATACATAAATCAATATATTTTATACTCATATTTTTTAAAATTTATACATATAAATTTAGTAAAGATAATTTAATATTTGTATTAGTCAAATAATAATAAAAAATATTAAAAATTATTGACTTCCAAAAATCTTTTAGATAAATATTAAATAAATGATTAATATTTTCCCTTCTATTTATCTTACATTTGAGTTAACACTAGTGAATCCCTTATTTTTTTCACTCTAAACATTCACCTTCACCTTTTAGCATTTCTCTAAAAAATAAACCAACCCAATGGATAAAAGGTATCAGATTGTGTCATTTCTCTCTCTAAATGACAATGTTCTACTCTTATTATAATAACCTAATTGACTTTAATTAATTAGTATAATTGCCTATAAAAAGACAATTCAGACTATACACAGGAACAATTAAAAAGAAGAACCATTAAATAAATAATTAAAAAAACATAAAAGGGCTTGAAGGTTTTCTTTCTGGCTCATTTTTTGATACGAGAAGCATGTGTGTGTTATGCATTGTTGTGGAGAATGTGGGTGCTAGACATGGATATGGGATAATTTTTAAAGAAATTGAACCATCCGATTTCTTTGTAAAAAAAAAAATTAGGTCTACTAATCGAACCGTCCAATTAGTGTGAAAGAAAAAATTTAAATTTTGGCAAAGGTAATTGGACCCTCCGATTTATGTTTAAAACATTAAAAAAATTTGGGGTACACAAATCAGAGAGGTCCGATTTGTGTTCTCAAAAGTCAGACGGTCTAATTTTTGTTCCTAACACCACAATTTCATAAAGTACCTATACACTCCATAACTGCGTCGTACACCATTCCCCCGACCATATCTAAATTAAAAAGTGTTTCTTTCTTTACTCAAATTGACATTATTAAGAGCGAAGCCTTGAAGGGGACCTAAGAAAAAGATCTAAACAAGCCACCAAATACTACTACCAACATAAAAGTTCTTAATCATCATATGATTATTAATTTAACACACAATACCAAGCCATTTATTCATTGATGTTCTCAACTCTTTATTACTTATGACTTAAAAAAAATGGTATTTATATATAGGATTGAAAATAGATACATATATTTTAAGAAACCTTATCTAAAATATTATGAGTCCAAGCTTTCTCTTGGTGCTCTTTAAGGGACCAAAAACTATTTTCATCCACTCATGACTCACCCCTATCGGTTTTAGAAAAGCCAAGAGACTCATTGGCCACAACCTTCTTTTATTACACACACACAAACACAAAGTCTCTCACACTATACACTTTCTTTCACTTGTCTTTGGAGTCTGTGTCACTCAACCACAGGGTGCATTTCCTCTGGTTCAACCCTGCAGCATTAGCCGTTTTATCACTGTTCTCTGGTGAGTAGTGAAGTTTTCATCATGTGCCCATCATTTATTTCATTCGAAAGTTTCAAACTTTTATGTGATTGGGGGAGAAAATGAATCATGTACATTTGGGTGTTAATTCAACTCTCTAGGCTTATTTTATTTTCTAGCTTTTTTGCAACACTGTTCAAGGACAAATGAAGGAGGTAATGGCTATAAGCATGTGGGGGTTAAAAAGAAAATGGTCCCTTTGTAAGAAAGTTTGTATTTTTTATGTGACTGATCATTGCCATTGGCCATTGCTCGCTGGAACCATTTCTTTCTCTTGAAAGGTGCTGTTTGCTAATGAAAATGTTAGGAATGTTTCAGTGCTTTCAGTTAATACCAGAATTTATTTTTTTGGTCAAATATTGCTTCTTATATTTTAGTAAGTGGAGAAAAAGGGGTGCAGGGTATTTTGCCATTTGAAGATGCTTTATGAGACTTGGTTTCACGTGAGTCATGCTTCAAATATGTCATCAATGAACCTGGGTAGGGAATTTACTCAGTCTTTATGATGAACAAGGAAGTCAACTCTTTTAGGCCTCATATTTTTACTTTATTTATCTGCATACTATAAAACAATTAACATTTCCATCTAATCAACACTTTATTGATGAGAATCTGAAAAATGGCTAGATTTTGGTTCTTTTCCCGAACCATTAATTTTAATAAGGATTTGATGATTGCTTTCAAACTGATTTTGTATGTGGTTTCATTAGTCATCATTTGAGAGTGGATGTAGAACAACAGTTGATAAGCATCATGCATTATTATTGATGTTGTACATTTTCTTTTTGTGCAAATTTGTTTATGGTAATCATATATTGTATAATATAATCTAATTTTATTCCTTTTATGGTTGGTGGTTCTCATGGATAATACTATGTTCTGTTAGGTGCTGAACATGGCACAGATTTTGGCACCCTCTACACAATGGCAGATGAGAATCACAAAACCCTCACAAAATGCAAGCCCAATTACTTCAAAAATGTGGAGTTCTTTAGTGTTGAGACCAAACAAGAAAGTTGGTGCTACCAGCTCTGCCAAATTTAGAGTGATGGCAATTAAGTCCGATAACAGCACAATCAACAGGCTAGAGCAGCTACTTAATTTGGATGTATCGCCATACACTGACAAGATCATTGCTGAATACATTTGGTATTTCATTTCATTTTTTTCTTCTTGTTCTAGCAATGAATAATGATTTCATTTTTGTTGCTTCTGTGAAAGCTTTTAAAAACTTTGATATCTTTTCTGAAACAGGATTGGTGGAACAGGAATCGATGTGCGCAGTAAATCAAGAGTATGTTGTTAATAATGCTGTAAACCAGCAAGGAGACGAAATTATTTGTACCTTAGCTGCTATATGATTTGTCTGATGTTATTCATGGTAATCTTACACATTGTTCTTCATTTTCAGACAATTCCAAGGCCGGTTGAACATCCTTCAGAGCTCCCTAAGTGGAACTATGACGGATCTAGCACTGGACAGGCACCTGGTGAAGACAGTGAAGTAATCTTATAGTAAGAATTTCGGAACTGTTGCTTATTTTAATCTTATACCACATAGCTATAGTTTAACTTAGTACTCTTCTTTTTTCCCCTCAGTCCTCAAGCAATTTTCAAAGATCCTTTCCGTGGTGGTAACAATATTTTGGTAAGAGCTGTTATCTTTTGCAACTTGCGGTTCATAGCCGGTCCCAAGCCCGGATAAAGGAGGAGGGTTGTGTTAGGTCTTCGGCAACCAACATAAAAATATAGCCGAACCCCCATGACAGCTGTTATCTTTTGCAGAAGTTTCATGGCAATTTGCTTTAACTTGAAGCACAAATATTATGAAGTTAGTGTGATTTAATATAATCTTTTTCTTGCATAGGTAATTTGCGATTCCTACACACCACAAGGTGAGCCTATCCCTACAAACAAGAGACATAAAGCTGCCGAAATTTTCAGTAACCCAAAGGTCCAAGCTGAAGTTCCATGGTATATATTATGCTCTTAAAAGAAAGATAACCAAAAACCAACTATTTCCTTCTTATGTTCAAAATGATTTAGTATCTACCTATGTTATGCACAATGCTGCAAATTTCTTTCACATATGATGATCAATGACCAAAAAGAAAGATATTTGATAATTGACATTTCCAACTATGATTAATGGTTTTATGTTTAATTTTTCAAAGGTATGGAATAGAGCAAGAGTACACCTTACTTCAAACAAATGTGAAATGGCCTCTAGGTTGGCCTACTGGTGGCTACCCTGGCCCTCAGGTAATATGTTGTTCACATTTGACCAGAACGAGTGAGTTTCATGATGCAGATTTAATTATGCTGCTTGTTTATTTTGTTACATTAGGGTCCATATTACTGTGGTGCTGGGGCTGACAAGTCATTCGGACGCGATATATCCGATGCTCATTACAAGGCTTGCTTATATGCCGGAATTAACATCAGTGGTACCAATGGGGAAGTTATGCCTGGACAGGTTCATCTCTGGAAAATTCCATCTCTTGCAAAGCTTATGTGTATATGAATGCATTTTTCTTATTATTTCTTCCATGAATAATGAAGTGGGAGTACCAAGTTGGTCCTAGTGTTGGTATTGAAGCTGGTGATCATATCTGGTGTTCAAGGTACATCCTTGAGGTAATTCATTTTACCTACTTTCATTAGCATTTTCAACATATTTCAATAGCGCCACAACTCAATATAACATTTCATATGCATTTTATATGTTGTGACAGAGGATTACTGAACAAGCTGGCGTTGTTCTCTCTCTTGATCCAAAACCAATTGAGGTACTATAGTACTTTAGTTTACAGTATGCCTTATCTGATGATTATAACACTAATTGTTTTGGTTTTTTCGCCTGACAGGGTGACTGGAATGGTGCTGGTTGCCACACCAATTACAGGTAAGGACTAACTTTTGTTATGAATATGGATTGCATTTGTTTTGCCATCTTCCTAAAATTCTAAGTTCATGATATATAATTTGCTTTTTTCTAGTACAAAGAGCATGAGGGAAGATGGAGGCTTCGAGGTGATAAAGAAGGCGATTTTGAATCTATCGCTTCGCCATGTGGATCACATTAGCGCATATGGAGAAGGAAATGAGAGAAGGTTGACAGGAAAGCATGAAACAGCCAGCATAGACACATTCTCTTGGGTATTGCTTGAAATTACCTCTACCTTAAGACAGTAATAAACCAAGAATTTTATCTTCTATGGAAACGTCCTAATAGCATTGAACTTGCAGGGAGTCGCTAACCGTGGTTGCTCAATCCGTGTGGGAAGAGACACAGAAAAGAATGGCAAAGGTAAGTTGAAGGAATTGTAGCATTAGACTACCTATTCCTTCTTTAGAATAATTGCTTTGCTAAATGCTAATGTGTCAACTTCAATTTACTAATGCTAATGCCACATATACTGCTATGAAAAAATGCTATGCATCCCTTTTTTTGTTTGCCCAAAATCACCCCGTTAAGTAGGTAGTCTATAAAAATATAAAATCCTAAACTTTTGTTGCATCTTTCTAGCACCTTAAATTTGGACAGGAACTCTAGCTATGTAACATTGTTTTTCTGGTATTACTTTTCTCAATTGAATTTTACTTCATTTCCTTTTCCGTGATCTTAGGTTACTTGGAAGACAGGCGCCCGGCTTCAAACATGGATCCATATGTTGTGACAGGATTACTTGCAGAGACTACTCTCCTGTGGGAGCCAACTCTGGAGGCTGAAGCTCTTGCAGCTCAGAAGTTAGCATTAAAGGTCTAAATCTATTCTGATTGGTGGCATTCTCGATGGAGTCGAAGCCCGGAATCTCTTTTGCTTTCCTTTTAGATTATTTATGGTTTTAATGAACTAAAGAGGTCATGAGTCTGGGTTATTGCTTATCAGATGAATGCACATTGTATATTAAGAGTTTCATTGGATGCATTTGTATTCGGACAAGTTGCATTATGCTTGGTTATGTTTCAGTGTTCTTTAGCTTTGTTTCTTTTAATAACTGAGCCTATCAACCTCAGAAATCTCAGGCATTCAAAACTTTTGCTTACAAACCAGTTTGGAATTGGATGAAAATTTAGTCTCATATAATTGGAACCCTTCTAACCCTATACAGAACATAGATTACTTCAAATCATGCGTGAAAATTATGGAAGAGACAAGAGATTCCTCTATGTATAACTTAAAAAGCCGATAAACATTAGATCCGATAATAAGATGCATTATGAAAATTGGGGCATTCCGAGAATCGAACTCGGGACCTCTCGCACCCAAAGCGAGAATCATACCACTAGACCAAATGCCCACTTGATGTTCATTGCATTATTCAATTTTTCTTTGGCTTCTAATCACGCTGCAAAGAAACAAGTATATTACTGGCGTTCTGTTGAATCTGTTCCATTCCCGCTAGAAAATCAATCGCAACCTCTCACTCACTCTGTCATGTTCATGTACTCCAACCATGCCACTGCCACCTTCTATTTCCCCTCCACTTTCTTCCCACTCCCAACCACCATAGCCTCCATTCCCAAAACCTTCTTACCAACACTTTCCTCACCAAAACCCCTCTTCTCTCTCAGAACCCCTACGCCTATTCCAATCAGGGCTGCTGCTTCATCAAACAGCGCCGACAATACCGGTAACGCAAACTGGACCAAGTGGGTCCCTGCCGGTTCCCTCGCAGCCGATAAGGTCCTCAGGTTGATTGCCGGCGCCACCGCCAGTCCCATTGGCCAGTTCGTGTCCTCGCCCACTACCTTTCTTCACTCCATCGATCCTAGAGTCAAATTGGTCAGTCACTCCAATTCAAGGTTCTTTTTTCTATGAAAAATTTGAGATTTTTTCTATGTTTTGGGCTGCAAAGTATGAACTTGATTCTTTGGTAGAGAACTAGAGATACTGTTTAGGTTTGTTTATGGACATTGTAGTTTAAGGATTGATGTTGGGGATTATTTGTGTTGCTGTTATTCATGAGCTATTTGATATCATCTTTTGATGCTACAGGTATGGCTTTTAGCTCTGGTTATTCTTCCGGCAAGGTCACATATAATTATGCGATTTGGATTAGTAGCATACTTGACTCTGATTTCAGTTTGGGTTCTGCCAAGAGAAGTTTGGATGGTGAGTAATCCTTGACTGGTGGAGTTATGTTCATTTATAGATGGATTTTTTAGTTTGCTTCATTATCTTTGGAGTAAATAAAATTATTCCAGCAATGGCCATTTTTGGCGTTCATCTTCTAGTACATATAGTGTTATTGTTTTTGGATGCTTATTTATGAATAGAGCTAGCTTGTAAGTTTTCTTGTTAGATTTTTTCTTCCGAGTTCTGACTGATTGAATAAAATGATGCGCAGAAGAAATATTCATATAGAGGTTGGATTTTCCATTTTGTTAACTGAAAGATACTTGGAAGTAGACTTTGTATATGCCTTCATTTTTTCATCCTGCTATGATGTGTTGATTTGGGAGTTTCTTGCTAATTTCTATCTGTAGGATCAATTGGGGAGAGTTTATTTGCTATCAGGATTGTTATTCATAACATTAGGGCTAGGTGCAGATGGTGTGCCCCCACTTGTTCAGTTGAGAACTCCAACACCTGCATTGATGGGGCTTCCTAATCTTCCTGTATCATTGACAGGTTATTCGTATGTAATCACCAAGTTAGGTCCATTAACCTTTACAAGGAAAGGCTTATCCATAGCAAGCACTGCTGCCTGTTTGACTTTTATGGTAAGTTGCTTTCTGCCTTTTGTGTTGGACATCTAACAGAATTCTTGCCGTCAAAGCATTGTGAAACAACGGAACACTTCGATGATTCTGATTTTCGAGAATTTGGTTCTGCATTTCTTTTGAAGGTATTTCAAAGTGCTAGTCTCTGCCTCACAACTACGACCCCTGAACAACTAGCATTTGCATTGCGATGGTTTTTGCTCCCTCTGAAATATATAGGTGTCTCTGTGTCAGAAATTGTGCTTACCCTTTTACTGTCATTGAGATTCATCAGTCTAGTTTTTGATGAGGTAAGAAGGCTAAGGGGGTTTTAACTTCCATAGTTATCTCTGATATTGATAATCTTAGTTTCTTTTCTCATCTTACTTTCTGCTTTTATTGATAGCACGTAATTGGTTGTTTGATATTTACCTTGTATGACTACAAAAACTTGCGAAAAAATAAAATCATGAAATTACTAGCAGAAAAAAAGAAAGAAATTAAGGGAAATTTTGGGCTTGACAAATGTTGGGTACTGACAGACTGCTTTTGCTGGAGTTAACTGATAGTTTGACACTTCTCTCTACTTGGTGATTATTTTTACTGGCGAGATTAGTGAGAATGACATGTTAGAAACAATGTCAGCACTATTCTGAAGGATATAATAACTATCCCAACACTGTCCTTTTGAATTAAATTATGGTTTTGGATGTTTCATTTAGTTTAAGGTGAATTGTGAAGAAGTGGATAAAAAATAGGCTCAATGGCCTTTTTCTTAACAGGATGGAGTTCATTCAAAAGCTAAAGGTAGATAAAGAGTCAAATATATGGATTATGGGAATGCAAACAGTGTTGTAAATGATATTCCTGGTTTAATAATTTTGAGCCTTAGAGGTAAAGGCAAGCAAGAATCGAAAATTTTCAATTTTATGAATGATTGGATTATTAGATTTGCAAAGGGAATAAATGAAGTAATTCGGAGGAGGGCAGGTTAGTGACGGTCCTGATGGTTTTATAGGGTTCTATCACGTATGAATTTCAATTAGTGTACCAGACTGACATGGAAAGAGATCTAGGTTGATGCTAGGATTCTTTTAATGCATCTACATTGCTACTACCTTGTAATCAACTTATTTTATGTACTGATCTGATACTACTTAAATTGCATAACATAATTAGTGCATGTGGGTGGAATGCATGAATGAAATAGTTAATGCCACAACAATAAAAGTTCTCTTACACAGGAAAAGGAAGTAAAATACCCATATTATGTTATTGCAGGTTCGAAACATTGCTTTAGGGATTGTATCTCGCAGGGTAAATTGGAAACAATTGAGTACTATGGAGACAATTGATAGTAAGTAATGTTATTAGCTCTTTCTTCTGTTTACAGGGATTGACAGAAAATTATTGTTTTGTTCTATATTCTCTTGTTTTCTTTCCAACAAATTAGTTGATTGTGCATAAATCGTGTTTAGAATATCTAGGCTTCACATTTGTTTTGGACAACTCCCATATTTACTTTATATGGTTATATAAAAATATTTTTTTGTTGATAACGTCTTATTTAGTTTCCAATTGCATAGCACCCAATATGTTGCTATATTAATATTAATAATGCATTAAGAAATCAATATTTGGCTCGTAGGCGACTTAGAGTTGTTGTGACATGTATAATAATCTGTTACTGATGATGCTGATCGATAATTAGGTCATAATGTCTTCAAAAGCTTTTTGTTGAAAATTTGTGATTTTTTGTTGCTATCAATGGCCTTTCCATTCTATAAACCAGTAACAAATGCATGTATAACTGACTCAGAATTCCAAAAGAATAATGTTTTAGTGTACAGTTCAATCAGAATATTACTTGGGGAAAGATTTTTTTTTTCTTCAGTTGTCATGACACTTATTTTATTTTTCCTTATATGCCTCTGCAGTCTTCTTTAACTACTTCCGGCGAATCTTCAAAAATATTTTCAGCCATGCAGAACAAATTTCTCAGGTTAGCCTCTTTGATGTTCCCCTCCTGTTTTCTTCACGTTATCTAGTCTTACTAGTGCTTCAACCTTCAGCTTCATTCTAGAAAAAGTCGAATAATCGGATAACTTCGTTTTAATTTCATCAATTATATCATTTATATGAAGGTTTTGCGGACCCATGCTTAAAATATTGCTTTCAATTCTGATGTGTTGAAAGTAGAAAAGTTTGAAATTCACTCTTGTATTTTTGGCATATTGTGAACCTTCTATGTTGATTTCTTTTAGCACTTCAGGTTTTGAAAATAGGTTACATGAATTAAATTGGCCTTGCATGTTATAAACTTTAAATTCCCTTCATATTCATAGCTCTTCTTCTGACAGTTCAACATAACTATTGTAGGCTATGATAGTCAGAGGTTTTAAAGGGGACAGTGGTGATCATAAACTCTACTTCTTGGCAGAATCATCTTTTGGAATGGCAGATATTGTATGCTTGTTGTTCTTGGCAATTATCATTGGAGCTGCTTTTCTATCTGAGTACTACCTTGTGTGATAACTAATACATGCCTATCTGGCATTGTGACTTGTGAGAGCATTTGTTATGTAATTTTGTTCAATTTGTCATCTTATGATTAGATGATTATAAACACTACAGCCCCTTGCAAGCAAATGTATTTTCCCCAATGCAAAATATTGATGGGGGTTAACACATTGCAAGGGGGAAATTATCAATAGATGAAGGGAAGAAAAATAGGTGGCTTGCTTCTGATGTTAGTTTTGTCAAATTAGAAAAATGATATTTGTACAATTTTATGGACATATCTTTTGTATATTTTTCTTATGGTTAAGCAAACAATTTTTTTAACTTTTTTCAGTTTTTATTAATAAATTTTAATTCATCTTAGTGATTATTAACAATATTAAATGTTTCCACACAATCCGTCTCACAAATAACATCTCGTTGACCCACATCCCAAACTAAGAGATATCCTATTTAAATAGCAAATAATTTTTCTTGAAAAATACTATTACACTCGATCATTCTCAAATACACCATTTACCAACTCCGATTACAATATCTAATAATACAAGCAAAACCAACATTATCACCACAACTAGAATAACTAGTATCACAATTGATTTTGAAAACACTCATAGATAGAGAATTCCAAGAACCACTTAGAATAAAGAGGAGGGACATATGTTGTAATTCAAAAACACTCATAAGTTCATTTTCTAAAGCTAATATTAGACAAATCACTTTTTTGTTTTTTTGGAGGCCAAATTTTATAAGGATTAAAGATGTCATTATTTTTTACTTGGCATATCCACCAAAGTCTCGAAAAGAACCTGAACGGATGCTCTCTGCTATGATACAATAACCAGTTTAAGTTTAGAAGATGACAAGAAATATCCAACCTGTGTCATACAAGCTGAGCTTTTAGACAATCCCAAATACAATGTAAAATCGATTCCTGGCTAGAAAGGCATCTTGAACACTTATCCGATGATGACATCCATCTTCTAAAGTAAAAACTTGCCGTAAGAAGAGCCTCCCTAAGACATAGCCAAGTCAAATACTTGTGCTTTTTCAAAACAAGCTAGCATCAAAGCTAAAGTCAATTCCGTCGCTCCTTCCAACCAAACAGCTGCTTACACAATCACAAGTAACCATTGCGTGAGTCATAGACTTTGGAAGCTGTTGAGTCTGCAGCGAAATTTTGACTTCTAATAGATAGAAAGTAATATGAAATTGAATATTACTCACACGTACAACCAATTGCAGCCTTTGCTACTAACCTAGTTTTGAATCTTGTACCATCTGACTTGGTAGGATCTTCTTTTCTTTTATACACCCACGTACAACCAATTGCAGTCTTTTCCACGGGCAATGGGACTACATCCCATGTCTTGTTCTTATGAAGAGATTGCATCTCTTCCTCCATAGCAACCAACCAACTCTCTCTATCTTTGTCTTTGATAGCATGTTTGAAGGTGACCGGCTCATCATCCTCCACTGAGAGTGCATAATCTACCAAATTTACCTGCCCATAATGTCTCAAAGGCTTGTCTGACTCGAACTTCTGAACAAATTTATAATTCCTCTTTGGCCTAGTAGATGCCAAAGAATCCTGCTGCTGCTGTTGTAATGCATGTGCATTTTTCACTGAATTTTCTCATGATCAAATTCATCCTCTGCGTCATCTCAAGTAGCATTAGGATGCTCCACCTGAACATTAAAGTCTATTTGTTGGTATTTAGACTCTATCTCCACCACTTGAGTATTTGAAGTTTTTCCAACATCACCATCATCTGGCACCATATCTTTAGACAAATCTACCATAGATCGTTCATCAAAGGTAACATCCCTGCTAATTACAAACTTAGAATCATTACACTCCAAAGGCGATAGCCTTGAACCCCTCTTGGATACCCCAAAAAGATTGCCTTCTTAGCTCTATCATCAAGTTTATTATCTTTGACATGATAATAAGCTGTGCATCCAAAGATTTTGAGTTTCTCGTAATCTGCATGTTCCCCTGACCACACCTTATAAGGTGTGTCTCCATCTAGAGAGGAATGTGGGGATCGATTCACTATGTAGCAAGTTGTAGCAACCGATTCTGCCCACCATTCTCTGCCTAACCCGGAATTAGAGCGCATACACCTTGTCTTCTCAAGTAGCGTACGATTCAGTCGTTCGGCGACTCCATTCTGTTGTGGTGTTTCTCTAACTGTCCAGTGTCTTGCAATGCCTTCTCGGTCATAGAACTTCTTGAAAGCTCCATCCGTGTACTCTGTGCCATTAGATCGTAGAATTTTCAGCTTCCTACCTGTTCGGTTTTCAACCATTGCTCTCCACCGCTTAAAAGTATCGAATACCTCATTCTTATGTTTGAGGAAGTAAATCCAAACATACCTAGAATAATCATCAACAAAAGTAACAAAATACCTGGAACCACCATTGGAAGTAACTTTAGTCGGTCCCCAAACATCAGTATGCACGTAGTCTAACAACCCTCTACTTTTATGCTTGTTTATAGAAAACTTCACCCTATGTGCCTTTCTATACACACAATGCTCACAAAATTTCATTTGTAATTTCTTCATATTCTTCAGCAAACCTTATCCATAAAGCAATGATAGACATTTCTCTGACATATGTCCAAGCCGCATGTGTCATATTCTTGTGTATTTTATTTGATCTCTACTTCCACCAATTCCAACTGCTAACTCACCTGTGACTGTTGTCCCTAAAAGAGAATAAAAATTACCGTGACGAACTCCCTTCATCACTACCAAAGAACCATGAACAACTTTTAGTACCCCATTTTTCGCAACTATTTTGCAGCCATTTTTCTCCAACAAACCTTTGGAGATCGATAAGATTTTTCTGCAAGTCTGGAATATGCCTCACATCTTTTAAGGTTCTTACTCATCCATCATGCATCTTGATTCTTATAGTCCCCAACCCCACAGTTTTACAAGCATGATCATTGCCCCTTAAAACTGTGCCACCATTTATGCTTTCATAGGTAGTAAATCACTTCCAATTTGGACACATATGGTGAGAGGCTCCTGAATCAAGAATCCACTTACCGGAGATTTCATAAGATTGTTCTGTTACAGAGTAACAATCCTCCTCATCATTTGAGACGTAGCTTGCTTCTTGCTTTTCTTTTGGGTTGTCGTTGTTCTGTTTCTTGAAAGTTATCTTCTTATTTGGACAATTTGCTTTGAAATATCCAGTCTCACCACATTTAAAGCATGTTCTCTCCGCGTGAGGTCTAGATTTTGGCCTAGACTTTCTACGCTTATTACCTTTTTCTTCTTTCATTGGTCCTTCCTCTAGCCGCGAATAATCCTTGTGCTTGATCATTATACTCTCTTCCATTTGAAGATGACATTACACTTGTAGCAACCTTACGTAGATCATCCGCTAAAAGTGATGCCATCGTCTCATCCATGGTCAGAGTGTCACCCACCAGCATCAATGTCTGCAGTAGATTTTCATAGGACTTCGGTAATGAAAGTAACAATATGAGAGCCTGGTCTTTATCATCAACCTTCACATCTATATCCTTTAAGTTTGATATGATCCTATCAAACTTATTGATATATTCTCGGATTGAGGTACCTTCCTCCATCTTGCATGTATACAATTTGGATTTTAAATAGATCCTGTTAGTTAGAGTCTTCGTCATGAAGTTACTCTCTAACTTTGTCCAGACGCCTACTGCAGTTGTTTCTTCGTTCACCAAGAAAGCAACATCCCTCTCAAGGCATAAGATTATTGCAGCCCGTGCCTTAAGATCTAATTCTTCTCAATCCTCATCTTTTATTCCTTCCGACTTTTTTTCTTTTCCCATTAGTGTCTTGTGTAACTTTTGTGATATAAGTAGATTTTTCATCTGCATCCTCCAATAGGAAAAATCATTTTTCCCATTGAACTTCTCGATTTCATATTTGCCTACTTTGACATTACTACTAGTAGAAGCCATTATATTCAAAATTGAATTTTACCACTCAAATAATGAATAATATAACGTTGGCTCTTGATACCAATTATTGAGTCTACAGCGAAATTTTGACTTTTAATAGATAGAAGGGAGCCACTTAGATAAAGATGTTTAAAACGTCTTTTTTTAAAGATATTTTTAAATAATTAAAATTCAATACATATAATTCATTAAACTGTGTTATTTTTATTAAAATTATATCAGATAAATTGATTTGGCCAAAAAATCGATAAATTAAACCTTGAATCGGTCTAAATTAATATTTTTTTATAAAAAATAATTACAATATCCCTATTATAAAAAATGACTAAAATATTCTTATTATATATATATTGAGAACCTTAATTTTAACCCTTTTCTTTTCTCTGTGCCGTTATAGGGTTAGAATTTAGGGTTTTCAAAATTAAAAAATATATATAATAAGAATATTTTAGTTATTTTTTATAATAAGATTATTGTAGTAATTTTCTATAAAAAATGAATATTATTTTAGATCGATTTAAGGTTTGGTTTATCGATTTTTCAGCCAAATTAATTTGTCTTATCAAATTTTGACAGAAATAATATAATTTAATCGATTATATGTATTAAATTTTAATTAATAAAAAAACATCTTTAAAAAAAAGACGTTTTAAGCATCTTTATCGGAGTGACCTCCTAGATAAAAACTAATATGAAATTGAACATTACTCACAATAATACACTCGCTATATAATTATTGAAGAGAAAAAAAAGAAAATGAATAATTGCTATGATGTGAATTCCTTTTGTTTTAATTAAATTGAATACATTTTGATTTCACTCATTTATATAGTTATCTAACTTCTATAAATAACAAGAGAGCATACTATAAAATAGTTTCCTATAAAAGCTCCTTATAAAATAGTTTTTTATAAAAATTTTCTAATTATCCACCATTTTCTTTCTTCCATTCTTTGTCTGCCTCCCTTTGTTTTCTCTCTGTCTTTCTTTTATTCTCACAGAAGCAGATCCATAACAATATCAACCTACTTCCGGACCTGCTTATATAAAGAAAATGTTACCTTTCAGATTTTGAGATAGATGAGAATAAAAAGTCTCCAAATGTTATCTACTAACTAACTAAATATCCTATATCCAGAAGTTTAAATCATAAATGTGAATATAATTCATTTCATTAAACAGATTAATCTTTTAAATAGTGGAATAATGTAATATTCAATATATATACACTACTTATATAATAATAATAATAATAATCCAAATCAAATTTGACTTAAATCGGACACTATTAAATGTATAATTGAATATATTTTGAACATACATATAGTACGTTGATTTTTAAAAATATAACAAATAATTTTGTTGGATTAAAATTAAATACAATTTTCTAAATATAATATTTAACATATAAATTTCTAATTTAACAGTTAATATTTGAAAAATTACACGAACAAAACGTTATTTAATAATATTTATTTAAAAGATAAAAAGGTGAATATTATTTTATATTTGAGAATAATTTTACTTTTATATAGTGAAATTTTTGCATAGTTTTTTAATTAATATATTCATATGTAAAAAATAGAAATAGAAATGACATTATTAACATAGTAGTGATAATATCCAATTCAACAAAAAACATAAAAAAATACTAAACATTTTTATTTAAAAGTTAAGAGAATGACTGAAAAGATATTTTTTAGAAGAATATAACCATTAATATTATTTCAATCCATATATATATAGCCGTACACAAAATTTATATGGCTGATACTTTTTTATATGAAAAAGTATAAAATTATCTATCAATTTATTGTCAAAAATAATTTATTATTATATTTTAATTACAATTAACATTAAATTGATCTAAATTAATAAAAATTTTGAATTATAAGGATTTATAACCGCGCCGAGGAGAGCTGCGACGTGAATTCAGAAAGGTGTCACCCAACTTTCTTCCGCAGCAACTCCTAACTGCGTCGTCGTCACTCGTCCCTGTGTTCTTCCTCACTCCGGCCTCAGTCGGCGTTGCATCCTCTGCCTCCACTGTTACTGTCCCTACACAACGTGCCGAACATGCTCTTCACATTGCCGTGTCGCATCCCCTCCACCAATGTCGTCTTTGTCGTCACGCCGTGGAGCCTTTACCACCGTTGTCTTCACCGCCACGCGAAACCCCCTCCCTGTGGAACTGTCGCTAATGCGTCGCGCCGTTACTTGCATTGCTCGGAATGCGTGCAGTGGTTCGTGCCTGTGCTGCTGCCGCGGCCTTCACCCCGACGATCTTCTGGGCATTGCCGATGCCCTCTGCAACCAATTTGTGTCGCCGCAATGGGAGCTTTACATGCGCAGTTTTCTCCTCTGCAAGACCATCGCGACACCTTTCTCCTCGCGATTTGCATAGCAGCCGTCCACCGCAGCGCGCTCCTTCTATCTTGTTTCTACTTTCTCAATCCGATCAAAGACACCTCCACTAGAAGACACATCGACAAAAATATTTTCATTAGATAGGCTATAAAAAAAGACATTTTTATTAGACACATTCACAAAGATACTTTCATTAAACATAATTATAAACAAAAATTGGTAGAATCTTTATTAATTACGTAACAGAATTGATTATATATTTAACCATTTTTTTTTTTACTGAAAATGTTGACTATCAAGCATTTTCCATTTTCATATGAATGTTGATATGCTAACTTATTTCTGCATGGTTCCAAAAGACATGTTAATATATAGATAAATAAAATTCTAGTATTTTTATTTTTCTTGTAAAAACCGTAAAAATAAAGGAATACTTAAAGTGAAAGTAGATAACGTGTTTAAATAGACCAAAAAATTAAAAGATTTTTTTATCTTGATTTTTTGTAAATTCACCTACATTAATTATGTTATGTGTAAAAAAAAAATTAGTACTCACTATAAAATATATATTAAAATATAACATATATATTAAATACTATTTATATTTATAGAACAATCTCCTATATTCTTAATACACACACACACACACATATATATATAGTGGCGGAGCTTAGTTCAAACAAGGGGGCTATGGTCCCCTCCCAAACTTTTTATAAAAAATTTAGTAGTACTTTTTCAAAAGATAAAAAATAGTTCAATTGACTTAAATACTTTACTATGACTTAAAGTATCTAATAAGTTCAATAAACAACAATCTCTCTATCTTTAAGTTCAAATATAAAAAATTAGATATTTTTTATTTATTTAATTTAATATTATTTTATATTTTACTATTTATTTAATTTAATTTTTTATATGATAAAAGATAATAAAATATTCAATAAGTATTAATATTATTGTATTGGTATAAATTGAAAAAAAATTCAATAAATATTATAAATTTTAATATTTGTCTTTCTAACTTCTTCTTTACATATTTTACAGGATATATATTCAAATTTTTATATAAAATAATAATAAAAAATCAAAGAATTGATACATTTTTTAAGAGGAAGGCTAATATTTAAGAAGGAGAACATATAACTTTTACAATATCAACACCTATAAATAGTTCTTCTACTTTAATGAATCACGAAGAAAGTGAGATATAACCTTCAAAAGTTCAAAAAGTTACATATGATGACTTTAATCTTAATTTTTTGGAACGAGATCTTGAAAAACGGCTTTAAATTTGGCAATATCACCCAAACCAAACCAGAGAGATGAGATTAGACGAGTTTATCTTAAATGGGGTATATCAAAAATATTTTGACAATTATTTTCTATTTGGCCCCCCAAAAATTTTATTTCAAGTTCCGCCAATAATTATAATAATATATTCCTATTTCATTATTCTTCATTTTTCAATATAATTAATAAAAGTATTTTCTTTTTTTTAGTTTCTTACGGTATTTTTTAATTTAATAGACTAAAAATTAATTGGTTGCGGATCAAAGCTCTATTTTAAAAAATGGGTTGCTACATGCAAAGGTAGGATTCGAATAAAAGTGTTATTTTTGATATTGAGATTTTATGCATAAATTTTAAAAAAAATGGTTTTTCTTATTGTATTTTTCAAAATATGAAAGTTTTTTTTTAAAAGCCAAAATTTTTATTTATTTTAGGTATCCAGAAAGCGTCAGGGAAATTTTTTTTTTCTTCGAAACACCAAATTGGTGGTGCCATTTACTGCTTTTGTTTTCAAAAAGATCGTTTTTCAGTTTTTTTCTTTTTTTTTTTTTTGAAAAAATATTGTTTACTTTTTGGAACACCAAATAAGTTAGAGAGGTTTTTAAAAAGAATCCCGCTAGGGAGCTGCATCACCCATACGATCTTGGAGTTTATCAAGGATTGAACTCTTAACCTTTCGGATCTAGAACTCTAATACCATGTCATGAAACCACTTATCCCAAAAGTTTAAGCTAATAGGAAAAGGTAACACTAATGGTTATATCTCTAATACTGAATCGGACATCCCTAAATTTTCATTGTACACATTGTACAGATATTCCATTGGCTCCCTATACTTCCTCCAAAATAAATCATGGAACTACTGCTCCTTCCTACTCAATAACTATTCCCTGCAATAAATGCTATAACAATACATCCAACACCACTACACCTGCTTTGAATCTTATTCATCCTAGATTTGTATAACTCAATTTCTAACCCAGTCAATCTTTTTTCAAACTCTTTCGTTTTGTCATGAACACCCTAAAATGGCCTTCAAAATGAACCTCATTATGCTTCAACCCACCAAAATGAAGATTCTTGTTAGAATCCTCCTTAAAGGACGAAACATACTCATCAAGCCATGAAAAATACTTTCGATGAGGTGCCGAAGTTTGCAAGATAGGGAAAAGGATTTTAAACCTTCAATCGAAATCTAGATGAACGAGAAAAAATATAAACTACCTTAAAGTATGGACAGCTAAAGAATAGCTTGGCCGTATTTAACTCCGTTCTTGAAATGAAGAGAACAGTATGAATACTGCAGTTACATTCTGAGGCAACCCACTTCGTCTTCTTCCTCGATCCCAAATTCGTGCTAGAATTCAGACTCCAACTTTCATATTCGATTGCATCTCTTCTATTTTGCCATTCGGATCAGAGTGACAAACGCTCACCACTCTCAGCCATGATTTTCTAGGGTTCATAGACTATTATTAGAAAACGAGTGAGAGGGTTCAAATCTTAAATATCATATTATATAACCCCAAATCCTTTGCAAAACAGCGACATTTTGGTTCCACAAAAATTGGACAAGTCGATCCATGTCCAACCTTCTAATGTCCAACATGGCATTTGACAGTCACATAATCATTGTTAAGTGTTACGTAAGTAGATTCTCTTAGGTTTTGACGTTGAAGATGATGGAAGGATCGCCATGTCTCACTGCTACCAGGAACAAGGAACGGGTGGTACTACTTTTTTCGAGAAGGATCGGCTTGTCCCTTAAAAAGATGAATAGAAATCGGGTAGGGACTTTACTCAATTAAAAAATTTAAGATACAAGATATTATTTATATTATTTAACATATGAAACAAACAACTTAAGCCATCATCTAAAATAACAAAAATAATTCTATAAATACCTATTTACTTATTTATATTAAAAAAATATATAAATAGTATAAACTGATATTTGGTTGGTAGAAAAATAATAATATAATTTTTTAATTAATTTAATTACATAATTCAAAAATTATAGATAATTTATTAAACTATAAAAATAAGATCATTATATTCACATATTATAAAGTTTATAAAAAAAATTAAACAATAAATTAACCCTCAATAAATTACACATTAGTCCTGTCAAATATATATATGATCACATATTATAAAGTTTATAAAAAAATTAAACAATAAATTAACCCTCAATAAATTACACATTAGTCCTGTTATATATATATATATATATATATATATATATATATATATATATTATTAAATTATAATTAATTTTTAATGTAATTTTTAGTAATTAAAATTTAAATGATTAAAACTATTAGATATTAAATATTTTGCACCTAACTAATTCTGATTTTGTTATTAAAATTAAAAAATAATGAGTTATTAATTAATTTTAAATTAAAATTTAAATACGAGTGAAAAAAATAAAAAATATATTTTAAATTTTATGTCATTAACCAGAGTTAATTTTAAAATAAAAAAGATGTTGTACATCATATTGTAGATTAGTGTGGTTATTTATTTTTTTAATGGCAATTATTGTTAAATAAAATAGTATAAAAAAATGGGAAAAAATGTATTTATCAATCTAGGTGATAATAACTTATTTTCTAACAGAATAAATTATTGAATAATAAAAATTATTATAATTTTTATTCACACAAACTAATACTCAATGATAGTGTTCCAGTGATATTACTAAGAAATATTAACTAATTTAATAGCTTTTGTAATGACATAAATCTATAAGTTTGGAGACTTAAAAATCATGTCATAATAAAATATAAAATTTTAACAGGTAAAAATGTTGATCATATTGTTTGAATTTCAAGAATGAATATGATATCAACAAATGAAATTGTCCTAGCTAGATAAATTTTAACAAAGACAAATCTCCATAAGTATTACTATCGATGAGTAATTGTTCTGCTTTAAAGATAAATATTTTTTCATGGTATTTCCAATTCGGTAAACCTTAAAGACAAATACTATTTTTCATGATATTTTTTACCTGACTCGGTAGGTTGAGACTAATCTCCGATACTTGTTTAACCTGACGAGTGAAATAACCACTCAACTAACTCAATTAGTTGAAAAAAATATTAATTATTTTAATATTTTAACATTGAAAACTGTTAAATTTTAGTTTTAATTATAAATTTTTAAAATATTTATAGTGGTAATTTCTATATATATTTTTTGTTTAAGTTTTTAAAAAAAATGTAATATATTTTTATGTATTATTTTGTATTCTGCACAGGAATATATACTATTATATTCTAAAAAATAATTTTAGAAATTAAATGTTGATGCACATCTTTATAATTATTATTAAAAATATAATATCTTTTCATCCTTAAATTTATTAATTTTTTGTCAACTGAATTCTTTTAAAAAATCATTTTATTGTGAATGACTATTTTTTTAAAAAAAAAGTAAAAAGAAAATCTAGAGTTAAAATTTTGCTCTGAATTTTTTATGCATCTTTTAAATATTTATTCAAATGTTGTTACAAAAATTTAGATCAAATAGATAAGTTATTTGTCAAATATAAAATTTTTTTGTTATTTACAAAAAATATAATATATATTTATTGTGAAAACTCATGTACAATTAATTTCATGTAATGTTAATAGCTGAGAACTATTAGATGACAATTTAGTCAAACATATTTTAAGAACTCTCAGCTATAAACCTCATATAAAATTAAATGTACTTGAGTTTTCACCAATATTTATTAATTCTTTTATTGTATTTTCAAATCATTTAAAAATTATTTTGTCAATAATATTTTATAGAGATTTTTTTATTAACGGTTAAATCTTTCAAGTATAAAATTAGTAGTTAACCCCAAAATATAAAGTAAATTGATGAGGACACATTTTTCAACAACAGATTCGAGAAATACCAAAACACAAAATTTCTTGCTATTTCAGTAGATATGTTACCATAATAGTGTTTAGAGAGCACATTTTGCTATGGTCACCCATTTTTTGATTGAGTCGGCCGTCCGATCCAATTTTTACAATTATGTCTAGGATAATAAATATAAGGAATTTTTTAAAATAAATAATTTAAATATTTTATTTATGAATATAGATAATTAGTAGTATATTTATCAATTTTCATCCTTTTACATATTTTGTTTACCGTGTAAACGAATTAATATTGCTAATATCTCGTTTACACTATAAATGAGATATATGAAATTTGAAAAATACAAATATTGCGTTTACACTATAAACGAGATATGTGTATTTGTAAATATAAAAAATATAATTTTTAAAAATAATAAAAATATTAATAATTTAATTTAGACTAATTTAAAAATAAAAATTGATATATTTTATTACTATTTAGATCAATCTTAATTAATTTATATCTCGTCTATATTTTAAATTAATAGCTTTATTTATTTGTATTGAACTCTTAAAAATATAATGTTTCAAATAATAGAAAAGATGAACTGTTTCAAATAATAGAAAAGAATGACAATCTTAAAATAATAGAGAAGATGAGTGATTTTAACTCACTAATTAGTAGACGATGGGCCTATCACGTAATTTAAAACCAACACATTATTTTTCTATAGACCAACACATTTAATTAATATACAAATATTTGTGAAACATATATATTATTGATTATTAAATTATAATTTAATTTTCAATACATTTTTTGATAATTAAAATTTAAATGATTAAAACAATTAAAAACTCAATATTTTCACCTAACTAATTTTGGTTTTGTTATTAAAATTAAAAAAGAATGATTTATTAATCAATTTTGAATTCAAATTTAAATTTGAGTGAAAAATAAAAAATATTTTAAATTTTATATCACTAAAGAGAGGTAATTTCGAAATAAAAAATATATCCTACATTATCCTAAGGATAATGTAGTCATTTATTTTTTAAAAGTAATTATTGCTAAATAAAATAATATAAAAAATTAAAAAAATATATTTATCAATATAGGTGATAATAATTCATTTTCTAATAGAATAAATTATTAAATAATCAAAATTATGATTCTTCACACAAATTAATACTCAAGATAGAGTTCCTATTGATATTACTAAGGAATATGAAATTTTAACAGGTAAAAATGTTGATAATTTTGTTTTGATTTCAAGAATGAATATGATACTAATAAATAAAATTGTCCTAGATAAATTTCAACAAAGATAAATCTCCATAAGTATTGCTATCAATAGTAATTATTCTGTTTTAAAGATAAATTTTATTTTTCATGGTATTCCCAATTCAGTAGACCTTAAAGACAAATACTATTTTTTTTACGGTATTTTTTGATTTGGCAGTAGGTTGAGACTGATCTCCAATACTTACTTAAACGGACGAATGAAATAACCACTCAACTAACTCAATTAGTTGAAAAAAATATTAATTATTTTTAATATTTTTAACATTAAAAATTGTTAAATTTTAGTTTTAATTATAAATTTATAAAATATTTATGGTTCTAATTTCAATGTTTATTTTTTGTTTAACTTTTTAATAAAAAATGTAATATATTTTTATGTATTATCTTGTACCCTGCACAGGAATATACACTAGTATATTTTAAAAAATAATTTTAGAGATTAAATATTGATTTATATTTTTGTAATTATTATTAAAAATATAAGATCTTTTCATCCTTAAATTTAGTAATTTTTTGTCAACTGAATTCTTTTAAAAAATATTTTTATTGTGAATGACCATATTTTTTAAAAAATAAAAAAAATCTAGAATTAAAATTTTGGTCCGAATTTTTATGTATCTTTTAAATATTTATTCAAATATTACTACAAAAATTTAGATCAAATAAATAAGTCGTTCATCAAATATAAAATTTTTTTTGTTACTTACAAATATATATATATATATATATATATATATATATATATATATATATATTGTGAAAACTCAGATGCAGTTAATTTCATGTAAAGTTAATAACTAAGAACGGTTAAATGACAATTTTAGTAAAATCGATGAGGACAAAAGGCAGATTCGAAAAATACCAAAACACAAAATTTCTTGCCATTTTCAGTAGATATGTTACCATAATAGTGTTTAGAGAGCACATTTTGCTATTTTCACCCGTTTTTCGATTGAATCGGCCTATCCAATCTAGTTTTTACAACTATGTCTAAGATAATAAATATAAGGGATTTTTGAAAATAAATAATCTAAATATTTTATTTACGGATATAGATAATTTATAGCATATTTATCAATTTTCATTTTTTTACATATTTTGTTTATTGTGTAAACAAATTAATATTGCTAATATCTCGTTTACACTATAAATGAGATATATGAAATTTAAAAAATACACATATTATTATAAACGAGATATGTGTGTTTGTAAATATATTAAAAAATATTAATAATTTAATTTAGACTAATTTAAAAATAGAAAGTGATATATTTTATTACTATTTAGATCGACTTTAATTAATTTATATCTCGTCTATATTTTAAATTTTAAATTAATAACTTTATTTATTTGTATTAAACTCTTAAAAATAGAATGTTTCAAATAATAGAAAATATGAGTTGTTTCAAATAATAGAGAAGATGTACAATTTTAAAATAATAGAGAGGACGGATGATTTTAAATTTTTAATTCATTAATAAGTAGACGGTGGACCTATCACATAATTTAAAACCAACACATTATTTTTCTAGAAGTCAGCACATTTAAGTAGCACTCAAAATTTACGTACCAAATATATATATATTATTAATTATTAAGTTATAATTTAATTTCTAATGTAATTTTTGGTAATTAAAATTTAAATGATTTAAATCATTAAATAATCAATATTTTACACTTAATTAATTCTAATTTTGTTATTAAAATTAAAAAAAGAATAATTTATTAATCAATTTTGAATTCAAATATAAATTTGAGTGAAAAATAAAAAATATTTTAAATTTTATGTCATTAACGAGAGGTAATTTCAAAATAAAAAATACATTGTACATTATCTTATATAGAATAGTATAGTCATTTATTTTTTAAAGGCAATTATTGTTACATAAAATAATGTAAAAAATTAGAAAAAATATATTTATTAATATAGGTGATAATAATTTATTTTCTAATAGAATAAATTATTGAGTAATAAAAATTATGATTTTTTCTCACACAAATTAATACTCAAGGATAGTGTTTTATTGATGTTACTAAAGAATATTAACTAATCCAATAGCTTTTGTAATGATATAAATCTACAAATTTGGAGGCTTGAAAATTATGTCATAAAATATGAAATTTTAACCGGTAAAAATGTTGATAATTTTGTTTTAATTTCAAAAATGAATATGATACCAATAAATAAAATTATACTAGATAAATTTTAACAAAGACAAATCTCCATAAATATTGTTATCCATGAGTAATTATTCTGCTTTAAAGATAAATATTATTTTTTCATGGTATTCCCAATTCGGCAGACCGTAAAGACAAATACTATTTTTTTTATGGTATTTTTTGACTCGACAAGTTGAGATTAATCTCTGTACTTACTTAAATAGACGAGTGAAATAACCACTCAACTAATTCAATTAGTTGAAAAAAATATTAATTATTTTTAATATTTTTAACAATAAAAATCATTAAATTTTAGTTTTAATTATAAATTTATAAAATATTTATAGTGCTAATTTTTATCTATATTTTTTTGTTTATTTTTTTAATAAAATATAATATATTTTTTGTATTATTCTATACCCTGCACCGGAATATACACTAGTTTATTCTAAAAAATAATTTTAAAGATTAAATGTTGATGCATATTTTTATAATTATTATTAAAAATATAAGATCTTGTGATCCTTAAATTTAGTAATTTCTTATCCACTGAATTCTTTTAAAAAATATTTTCACTGTGAATCACCATAATTTTTTTAAAAAAGAAAAAGAAAAATTTAATGTTAAAATTTTGGCCCGAATTTTTATGTA
Source organism: Arachis ipaensis (assembly GCF_059453495.1). Taxonomy (NCBI): domain Eukaryota; kingdom Viridiplantae; phylum Streptophyta; class Magnoliopsida; order Fabales; family Fabaceae; genus Arachis; species Arachis ipaensis. The sequence goes on along the minus strand of NC_142439.1, from coordinate 5,227,902 downwards.
CCTTTTAAATATTTATTCAATTGTTGCTACAAAAATTTAGATCAAATAAATAAGTCGTTTGTTAAATATAAAATTTTTTTGTTATTTACAAAAATATAATATATATTTATTGTAAAAACTCAGTTGCAGTTAATTTTATGTAAAGTTAATAGCTGAGAATTGTTAGATGACAATTTAATTAAACTTATCAAATCATTAATGACTCATCACAACTATTAACCTCATATAAAATTAACTGCACTTGAGTTTCCATCAATATTTATTAATTCTTTTTATTGTATTTTCAAACTATTCAGAGATTGTTTTATCAATAATATCTTATAGATATTTTTTTTATCAGTGATTGAATCTTTCAAGTAAAAAATTGATAGTTAACCCCAAAATATAAAATAAAATTGATGACGACACCTTTTTCAACATAAATTCAAAAAAAGCCAAAACACAAAATTTCTTGCTATTTTCTGTAGATATGTTACCATAATAGTATTTATAGGGCACATTTTGCTATTTTCACCCTTTTTCGATTGAATTGGCCCGTCCAATCCGATTTTTATAACTATGTTTAAGATAATAAATATAAGAAATTTTTTAAAATAAATAATTTAAATATTTTATTTACAGATATAGATAATTTGTAACATATTTATCAATTTTTATCCTTTTACATATTTTGTTTATCGTGTAAACAAATTAATATTGCTAATATCTCGTTTACACTATAAATGAGATATATAAAATTTGAAAAATACACATATTTCGTTTACACTGTAAACGAGATATGTGTATTTATAAATACAAAAAATATAATTTTTAAAAATAATAAAAATATTAATAATTTAATTTAGATAATTTAAAAATAAAAATTAATATATTTTATTACTATTTAGATCGACTTTAATTAATTTATATCGCATTTATATTTTAAATTTTAAATTAATAGCTTTATTTATTTGTATTGAAATCTTAAAAATAGAATGTTTCAAATAATAAGGAAGATGAGCAATTTTAAATAATAGAAAAGATGAGTAATTTCAAAATAATAAGAGAAATGAGTGATTTTAATTCATTTATTAGTGGACAATAGGCCTATCACATAATTTAAAACTAACACATTATTTTTTTAGAAACTAACACATTTAATTAGTACTCAAATATTTACGTACCAAATATATATATATATATATATATATATATTATTGATTATTAAATTATAATTTAATTTCTAATACAATTTTTGGTAATTAAAATTTAAATAATTGAAATTATTAAATACTCAATATTTTACATCTAACTAATTATGGTTTTGTTATTAAAATTAAAAAATAATTTATTAATCAATTTCAAATTTAAATTTAAATTTAAATAATTGGAGTGAAAAATAAAAAATATTTTAAATTTTATGTCGCTAACGGAAGTAATTTTAAAATAAAAAATACATTGTACATTATCTTATAAAAGAGTGTAGTGATTTTTTTTTGTAATTATTGCTAAATAAAATAGTGTAAAAAATAAAAAATATATATTTATTAATATAGGTGATAATAATTTATTTTTTAATAGAATATATTATTGAATAATAAAAATTATGATTTCTCTTCGCACAAATTAACACTCAAGAATAGTGTTCAAGTGTGTTACTAAAAATATTAACTAATCAATAGCTTTTGTAATGATATAAATCTATAAATTTGGAGACTTGAAAATTATGTCATAAAATATAAAATTTTAACAGGTAAAAATATTGATTATTTTGTTTTGATTTTAAGAATAAATATGATACCAATAAATAAAATTGTCCTAGATAAATTTAATAAAGATATATCTCCATAAGTATTGTCATTGATGAGTAATTGTTCTGTTTTAAAGACAAATATTTTTTTCACGGTATTCCAAACTTAATAGATCTTAAAAACAAATAGTATTTTTTTTTCACAATATTTCCCATCTCGGCAGGTTGGGACTAATATATTGCGAATTAGAGCTCTATTTAATTAAGAGTTAGCTGCTAGTTAATAGGTTACTACACATAAGACAGAATTTAAATATCTGATACTTATTTAAACGGCCAAGTGAAATAACTACTCAACTAACTCAAATTAGATGAGAAAAATATTGATTATTTTTAATTTTTTTAACATTATTGAAAACTTTTAAATTTTAGTTTTAATTTATAGTGATAATTTATATATGTATATATATTTAATTTTTTAATAAAAATGACATATTTCTATGTATTTTCCTAGAACATACACTAGTATATTCTAAAAAATAACTTTAGAGAACAAATTTTAATGTACATTTTTGCAATCATTATTAAAAAAAAAATATTTTCTTCTTAAAATTTAGTAATTTTTTGTTGATTAAATTTTTTTAAAAAATATTTTTATTGTGAATGGCCATATTTTTTGAAAAAATAGACAAATTTAGAGTTAAAACTTTGCTCCAAATTTTTTTTTGCACTTTCTAAATATTTATTTAACACAAAAATTTAGATTAAATAAATAAGTTGTTTGCTAAATATGAAAGTTGTTTTGTTACTTACAAAAAATATAATATTTATGATGAAAACTCAACTGCAATTAATTTCATATGAAGTTAATAATGAGAATAGTTAGATAGCAATTTAGTCAAACTTCTCAAATTATTTAACGACTCTCAACTATCAAATTCGTATGAAGTTAAGTTTTCACCAATATTTATTAATCTTTTTGTCGAATTTTTAAATCATTCAAAAATTATTTTGTTAATACAATCTTTTATTAAAAATCTTTTTATCAGAATCCTTTAAATACAGACTTGATAGTTAACCCAAAAAAATAGAGTAAAGTATCGTTTTTGTCCCCAATGTTTGTGATAAGTCCTATTTGTGTCCCTAACGTTTAAATCATCTTATTTGTATCCTTAACGTTTATAAAAGTGATTTAATGTTATCCTACTATCAATTATATTAACAAATCAGATTATATTTTTCAATTATTCTCACTTGGATGTATTCATTCTCAATTAGGTCTCACTTGGATGTGTTCGATTTTAATATTATACCCACTATTTTGTATTTAGATTCAATTATGTCGGTAGAAAAGTGAATTATGTAAATGTTGTAGGAATTAGTTTCAACATTTGATGAGTTATTTTTCAGAGTAGATTATCGATTCTATCCCAGACATTTGTATTCTAACTTCAAAAAAAGATTTTTAAAACTCAAACTAAAGCGCACATGATGTATAATTGATGGCAGGATAATATTAAATCACTTTTATAAATATTAAGGATACAAATAGGATGATTTAAATATTAGGAAGACAAATAAAATTTACCCCAAATATTAAGAACAAAAACGATACTTTACTCCACAAAAAATATAAAGTAAAATCGTTGAGGACACATGTTGCAACACACATTTAAAAGATACCAAAACACAAAATTTCTTGCTATTTTCAGTAGATATGTTACCATAATAGTGTCTAGAGAGCACATTTTGCATGCAACGAACTATGCAAGTTGTCTTCCAGAAGGTGTCAGTGTGCATGTACCGAGGTCAGCACAAATTAAAGGTCCATATAAGCCAGGTAATATCATATATTCCCATGCATATTAACATATTATTAACAACGGAAAACATTTATGATCATAATTAAAGTTGGTCATACTTGAAATAAAAAAATTAAATAAAATAATGTTTCTCAACATTATATAATGATAGTCACTTGTATGGTTTAACCCATCTCATATTCTCATTCACATTCTTCAAAAACCTTATTAGCCTAATCATTTCTATAATGGCGGCAGTTAACAGCCACAACGACTCTAAAACCGCCGCTAACATCACCAACATGCTCCAATCCGTCACTCTCACGGAAGACGTTTTTCCGCCGGAGATCATCTTTGATATTCTGGTGAGGCTTCCGGTGAAGTCATTGCAGCGGTTTAGGGCTGCATGCAAGCTCTGGAATGAAATGATCTCATCGGACCGCAAATTCGCGAAGGAGCAGCTCCGGCGAGCCACTGCCACCATCACCGCCACCGCCGGCCGCGACTGCAACCGCCTCATTAAGTACACCCACTCCTACCCAGGTGAACCAATCACTTCGTTTATGAGAGACTACTCTCTGAGATCCTTAGCCAGCAGCCCCGGCAACCTCGCAGGCACTTACTCTGAGCCCAACGGCCCTCTTGTCGAAGGAGACTGGATGCATTTCGACGGCGATTCTTGCCATGGCTTGCTTCTTCTTAACGTTGAGACGGCCGAAGACTCTCTGGTTCTTTGGAACCCTTCCACAGGGAAGTTCAGGACCTTGCCGCCGATTAAGGAACACCCAATGCAATCTTGTTCCGTTCACACTGGGTTCGGGTATGATTCTTCCACCGACACTTACAAGGTGGTGGATGTTTCTCACCACGGAGGAGTGAGCATTGCCATGGCTCATACCGTGGGCACGGATTCATCATGGAGACTGGTTCCGAATTTTCCTAATGGTTCCCCTCGAGGCTGCACGAAATTCGTGAGCGGAAGTCTTCACTGGTTGCTGATTCAGAACAAGGTAACGGAGTTTGGTGAGTATCTGGATTACTATGTTGTTGTTTCTATGGACATGGGAAAGGAGACGTTTGAGGAAATGGTGGTGCCGGAGAAAATTATCGGGGATCTGGAGTTGGCGGTGTTGAATGATTGGTTGTGCATCGTTGGTCGTGGATCCATGATTTGTGATGTTTGGGTTATGAAGGAGTATGGAAATGCAGAATCTTTGACTAAGTTGTTCAGTATTCCCTACCAAGAAACAAATCCTCCTTCTCGTCCCTCGTATAGTGTTATGGACACTGTTTCTGATGATGAGATACTGCTTTACAACAAGACAGGCTTTGTTGTCTACAATCACAAGAACCAAACTTTTAGGGTTCCTGCGCTTCAAGAATTCCGTGGTCTTAGCGATTTCAGGGTCTATACTGAGAGTTTGGTGTCACCCTGATATGATGTTATTAGTTCATTCATGTCCTCACATGAATTTGCTTCAGTTTTTTTTATTAGTTTCGTCTTGTATTGCATTTTATGTTGTTTGAATTTTGCATATGGTGGTTATTGTTTTAATATTTTGATATTGGAGTAAGACATTATTGGCCATGTCATTGCTATGTTTTATGGACAAAGTTATTAGTAGTTGTTCTCAAAATAAATAAAAGCTTTTATTTTGCTCTAACTATTCGTCTCTCTTCTCTTAAAAGCGTACAATTCCATTTTTTCATTCCCTCATTCTCTTTGCTTATACTTTTATGGCAGCAACGAATATCCAATTATATATATATATATCATCAACTTGGATTAGTCGGACAACTTGGATTAGTCGGAATTCAAATTCCGCGTAATTTATTAGCCAGTGACAGACCCACCACAACTCTAATCTCTCATCTTTCACCTTCCCTTCCTTTCCTGTTGCACCGTCACCAACGCAGATTCATATGTATAATAATAAAAAAAAGAAAGTTTAGAGAGTCAGCACTTTTATTAAAATCTGGACAACACTTAACTATCAAAAGAAAATTGAGTAATCTCACACCATTAAAAATACTAATAATGACTAATTGATGGCTACAAATCACAAAACTTACTGCCCCTAACACTCCTCATAAAAAAAATCCAAGCAAAAAAGAGTCCACTAAAACAAAAAGTAACATCAGAAAAAGTGGAATTTATTCATAGAGAAACATTCAATTAATAAAAAAAAATATCTAATTAGCTAAAAAAAAAAAATTCAACCCTACAAGAGTTTAATTCTCAGGCTAATAACGATTAAAAACATCCAATTAACTAAAAAAAAAATCCATAATAGACACTACAATAAACATAGATTTTAGCAACGCCAAATTTTGTAACGCCTTAAAATCGTTTTCTTAGATAGTTTTAGACAACAATTTTTATAGTGTTACTGTTGAATTCAATTTTTCATTATTTTATAGCAACAAACTAAAACTGTTCTCTTTGACTATTTTAAAGAACGATTTTATAACTGTTACCATAATTTGGTTTTAAGTAACAGTTTTTTATTGTTGTTTAAATAATTGAACAAAAGAAACGCATAAAAACCGTTGCCAAAATGCTACACTTTAAAACTATTCTATTAGATGGTCTTAGACAATGGTTTTTACAGTGTTGCTGTTGAAGTTCAATTTTTCATTATAGCAACAAAATAAAACCGTTCTCTTTGACTATTTTAAAGAACGGTTTTATAACCATTACAACAATTTTTTATCAAACAATAATTTTCTAATATTATTTAAATAATTATACAAATTTAAATAATTTTCTCTATAAATATTAAATTTGTAGAACACTCAAAATTATTGTTATAAATATATTATAAATATTATTTATAGAAGAAATAAATTTAAAATAAATTTACAACAATTATATATTTTTGGTTTCATTCCCGCTCTAAAATTTAAGATAATATTTTTTTAACACTTCAAAAAAATTTCAACAACCTCTCTTCAAAAGAAAACATAGAGACTTGTCAATTTTTTCTCCCTCTACTAGCCCTAGCTCTCCATAACTCACACCACTCATCATTAGAGCCATCATCGAACAATGCCAAACTTGTAACAACCTAAGTTTTTGAAAAATTAAATAATGATTTATTTATGATTTATTTATGATTTATTATATTTGTTGATATTTTTATTTTAAGAAAATTATTTCACTAAAAGTAGTTAAATAAAATTTTATGATTCTTTAAATTTAAAAATAATTAAAAATTATATATAATTTTTATAATAGTTGGAGTTTAAATTAATTAAGATTTTTATATAATTTTTATTATAATTGAATTTTTGTATAATTAAAATGGCAATGGTATTAAAACCGTTGCTAAAAAACGACACCAACGGTAACGCTTTAAAACCGTTGGTTTTGTGAATAATAAAACTACAACAGTTTAAAATCGTTGCCTATTCAGTTATGGTTTTAAACCATTTGTTCATGAAAGAGAACAGTTTAAAATCGTTCTTTATCGAGTAACGGTTTGAAACCATTGTTTAAAATTTTCTTTCAAAACCGTTGTCTATACCAGTAACTTTGGCAACCGTTTTTTTGTTATCGTTGCCTTAGGTTAAAAACCGTTGCCTTTGAGCATTGGCAACGGCCGCATATACCATAGGTCAAAAACCGTTGCCAAAAGTTTTGGGAACGGTTTTTCAATCTACGGCAACGGTTTTTGACCGTTGCGAAAACCCTTATTTGAGGGAGTGGAAAAAAAAAATGGATGGTGTCCAGTGTAGGATCTCACCTTTCATTGTTCTCTCTCTCCTATTTAATTTTAGTCCCACTTATAGAATTAAAGGTGAGAGATCACACTTTATTCTCTCAAGTGTTAAAAAAAATGGAGAGGATCCATTTGTAGTGAGAAAACACAAATTAAACTAAACCCCTAGGATGGGAAGAAAAAAATCAGGTCGCGCGGGGTAGATGTGGTGTGATCGGCCAGTGGTTACTACGACGGGAGGTTGCTGCATCGTCGGTGGTTACTTCGACGGGAGAAGAAGCCGTGATAGCAGCAATCTGCGGCGGTGGTCGCAGCGCAAGAGGATGATGCCGTGCTATTGGATGGTGGTCGGCTGTGACATTGCTTTTGGAGAGCACGGACACGGCCGAACGCATGAGAGAAGGGGACCAGTATCTTCATCCGGAATGCACGATGTGACGCCAAGGAGAAGTGGACGAAAGGCAGCTTTACTTGCGTGGTCGATGATTGCTATGACGCGCGGGGGAGGAAGCTGTGATGGCGCGACGGGATGGGGGGCAGCACGACGAAGGACGTTGGGCGATGGTGACCAACGACACGGAGTAGCGGTGCGGTGTGGTGTTACACAGCGGCTGCGTGCAAGGGTAAATGGCGTAGCTAGTGAGAGATTGAGAAAGAAAATGGTATTGCTAGGGAGAAAAGGAGAAAGTATTCTGAGGTGAAATTAGGATTAGTTGGAGTAGTATTTTTTTAATTTTAAAATTGAATTTTTAACGATGTTTATGTCATTTAGTATGAGTATTGTCCTCTAAATTTTCTCATATATTATATAAAAAATATATTAGAAGGTGAATGTGGAACCAAAAATCTTTTATTTATATAAAAAAATCTTTAACCATTAAACAAAAACTTTCAATTAAAAACTTAACACTTTTATTTATATAAAAATCAAATCTATTTAGTGATATATAAATACGAAATTACAATCCAAGATCTTATTAGATTATTAAATATTGCATTCTTTAATGACCCACACATAAACTCGGATACTCTTGGGTTGTGAGTGGATAGTTAGGATTTGCATATTTCCGTAGATAAAAGAAGATTGAATTTTAGTAAAAAAATTAACTCACAAATAAAATTAAAGTTAAATTTAAACTCTTCTGTCTTACACTATTATATTCTACCCATTTTTATCCTATATATCATCACTAGTCTCTTACACTTTGTTTGGATGGAAGATGGAAAATGAGAGGAAAGAAAATGAAAGGAAAAAAAATAGAAGGAAAGAAAATGGAAGGAAAAGTTGATTTTCTTCCATGCTGTTTGGATGAATAGAAAATGGATGGAAAGAAAATAGAAGAAATTTTTTCTTATGTTTAGATGAAAGGAAAAGTAAGAAGAGAGAAAATCATAACTAAGTGAAATTACATTAATACCCTTGTTTATATTATATATAAATTATAATATACCAATGTATTTAAATTATTTTTCTAATAAAAAAATTATCTAAATTATATTTTAAAATTTTAACGTGTTTTCTTCATTAAAAATAATAATTTTTTGAATTTATTTTTATGAATTCATTCTTTTCTATTATCTTTTAATGTCATAAATAAGAATATATATTATTCTTTTTAAAAATATATAAATACATAATCTCGTAAAATAATAATAAAAACTCCTCATACTTTACATCATTAATTTCCTTAAGCATATTTAAAAAAAAGTTTCACTAAATTGTCTTTACAAAATAAAATATTATCAAAAGTTGGTAGCATTTCTTTCCAAGTACGTGCTACCAAAAATCATATACAATTTTTATAAACATATAACAAAACGCCAAAAAAGTAATAACCAAAAGAACTCCTAGAGAGTACTATTTTATCACCAGACAACACTTTTCAAAAGGTTAATTCTTCATGGTCAGCGACATCGCCTACTTCCAAAAAATCAATTCTACATAGCTTGAGCCATCTGTACCCATCTACTTCAAAAAAATAAAGTTTCTCCGAGTCAAAAATATTAACACATGATCGATTTTTACTTGTACTAAGCAGTGTACTTCTTGTTCCCAAACATTTTCAAGTTATGATTCCTGCACGAGCATATACAACAAAGAGAACTTAATTCAAAGATCAGAGTTAATCATGATAATCTATTTTATCGATTTCTTTCTATTTAAACAACCAATCAATCTCAAAGTATATATACATAAAGTGATTTCCAACCATGGTTAACATAAATAAAACATAAAATGATATCTTCTTTAAATACATGAAGATATACCCATAGTATATGACACTCAGAAACACATAATCAATTAATGAAAGCAATAACCTCAAATTAATTAGAAAGTAAGTGCGTATAAAAGTTATACCTGAAATGGTTAATGTTTTATGAAAGTACCATATCTCCTAAGCGAACACCAGCAGCTGTCATGAAATGAAAAAGAGCATCCAATCGCATTTCAGGTGGGATCCAAAAAATTTGGCGCTTTTTCTGCTCATTTTCACATAAAAACTGATAACACTGCATCCGAGCTGATCCTATCAGACCCAATTCAGTCAACATATCCCATACATCTGATTCGCTATAAAGGCGAGGCCTACTTTGTTGCATAATAGCCAACCCTTTTTCAGCAATTGCAACTTGTCTTTCAATTAACGAGACTTGCTTTTCGGCAACCGAAACTTGCCTCTCAGCCACAGAAGCTTGTCTCTCAGCTGATTCAACCTGCCTCTGAGCTACATCATGTAGCTTGCTAGATAGATAAGTACCCTCTTTGACAGCATCAGCCATGGTAGTAATTTCCAAAGCAACTTTCTCATATTGTGCCTCCAAAAAATCATTCATAGGAGACTTACGCTTTGTTCCTCTTAACGTTGAAGTCCCACCTAATTGATTTGGTTGACTATGAGGACCACTTGGTGAATCTAAATTAGCAGGAAACGTTGGGGTATCATGTCCCATATTAACATCTATGTCAGAAAATCCAACGTTTTCAAATGAGTCATTCAAATCAATGTGATCTCTAGCAATTTCTTGAATCCTTTCTCGTGACGTAGTAGCCCCTTTACCAGTAGCTCTATCAGCTCTGAACAACTCCTTCAAAGTATCATAATGCTTAATTTACATTTTTTTTCATTTTTCTGCTTGTGGTTTCTCCTACATAAACAAGTGTTGAAATTATTCGTTGACTAACTTCATCAATAGTATAAGTAATAACAGCAAAGTTTAAGATACCTTAATGAAGTCTTGCCACACTTGCTCTTCAGCTTCAAACTTTCTAGTTACAGGATTCCATGCAAATCCACTTAAGTGATGAAATAAGTCATATGCCTCAGCAAAATGATCTTTCAATGTCTTCATTCTATTCTTTATGTGATTCTTTGTTATGTGAGGGCCTATTGCTATGCTCAAACTCTTCACAACATTGGCATATGCTTCAGTTGTCCACGAGCCATCGTGCCTATTACCTTTCGATGCTTCCTCTGCTAATACATTTAGCAAAACTTCATCCATATCATCAGACCATCTTAAATTATC